>NW_027637197.1:0-101261 GCF_951216825.1 Electrona antarctica
TGCACATACCCTCTATAGGCACATACATATTATTATTATTATTATGCACATACCCTCTATAGGCACATACATATTATTATTATTATTATGCACATACCCTCTATAGGCACATACATATTTAAGGGACCAAGAAGTGGTCTTTGGCTTTGGTCACTTATTGTTTTTGTGTTTATTTTTCTTCTTCTTCTCCTTCTTCTTCCACCAAAAATAGCTGTTCTGGCTGAACCGTGCAGTCGGTTTTCACGAAACCCGGTAATCTGATAGAGGGCCATGCCAAAACGGTGACTATGCGAAACCCATCACGATTGGCCAAATGGTGACGCTATAGCACTCAATTGATGCAAAACTTGGGGCCTGGCCTGGCCTGGCTGGGCTTGTGGCCCGGCCAATAGCCAGTACCATTTCTGCAGTGTTTGCTAGCAACTAGCCAACAGCCAGTGGAATGTGGCGACGCGATGGTGCTGGATATTATACCCTGGGCAGTTACATACACCACACTGCCGCTGAGACACTCATTCATTCCTTCATTACATCCAGACTCGACTACTGCAATAGCCTCCTCTATGGTGTCACCACGAAGGTTCTCAGAAAACTACAATATGTTCAAAACTCCGCCGCCCGCCTGCTCACCAGAACCAGATCCAGGGACCACATCACACCCGTCCTCCGTGAACTCCACTGGCTCCCAGTCAAGTCCAGAATTGATTTCAAAATACTCACCATCACCTACAAAACCCTCAACAACCAGGCCCCCCCTCTACCTCTCTGAACTCATCCACCGTCATGTCCCCTCTCGCTCCCTCAGGTCAAGCACTGCCAACCAACTGGAACCCCACAAGTCCAACAAACGCACTTGGGGAGACAGGGCCTTCGCAGTGGCCGCCCCTTCTCTTTGGAACTCACTCCCAACTCACATCAGATCTGCCCCCAGCTTCGAAATGTTCAAAAGCACACTCAAAACCCACCTTTTCAAACTGGCTTTCCCTACATAACCCCCGCCCCCCCCCCCCCCCCCCACACACACACACACACACACACACACACACACTCACACACACACCCTTCTTGTTTGTCCTTTTTTGATTTTGATTTCTAGTTTTTAACCTTTTAATTTTAAACCTTCTTAACTAGTTTGACACAATTCTTCTAATAAAAATGTCTGTATTAAAATGTCTGTAAAGCGACTTTGGGTACCCAGAAAAGCGCTATATAAATCGTATGTATTATTATTATTATTACATAAATGGTGCATTTATATAGCGCCTTTATCCAAGGCGCTTTACATAGATTGTGCATTACATTCACCCATTCACACACACATTCATACACCGATTGCAGCGGAAGCCATGCAAGGTACCAACCAGCACATCGGGAGCAATTTGGGGTTCAGTGTCTTGCCCAAGGACACTTCAACATGTAGACAGGAGGAGCCAGGATTCGAACCGCCGACCCATGGATCATTGGACGACCTGCTCTACCTCCTGAGCCACACCCGCGAGCACTCATTGGTGTGTCATTCTAACGTTGCCTATTATTTTATCGTGATACTAATTATTATATTTGTAGCGATCATGCCACGACTCGGCCCACAAAGGCACGGCACAATAAATTAATTTGATCAGATGTTTGTGTTAGCCACGTCGATCACTAGTAGTACCGACCCTTGTTATATATTCTCCGACTATGCCTGTCACGATGACTAAGCCAGTTAGATCTATCCATATATGGTTCTACCACATCTATCTGATATCAGCACTAGGTTGGCTCGGGCCAAATATAGGGATCGTCATACTAGACATGTCATATGTCATATTAGGGCATTTTCGAACACAATAAAATTACCTTTTAGCGAAGGCATCAGCCTTGGTGGTAACTCCTCAGGACGGTGGAGAGAAGAAAAAACCTTGGCACACGTGTAATCCGCGAGGGTGGATGTTGCAGCCCGGCCACCGGGCTGGGACTGGAGAATGCCACTGGACACGGATGGATCATTTTTCGGATGGATTTTTTTTTGCTGCAGCGCGGCGACTGCAAAACTGGCTGAACAAACTCTTCCTCCAGCTCGGAGGAGCAGCGCCGTCGCCACGGGTCCAGTCCAGAATGTCCAGAATGTTTTACAGGTTTAAAATATATATAATGTGTTCTTTTCATGTTCTTTGTGATTATAATAAATATACATTTTCTAATGAATTCATAGTAATAGAAATGCAATAATAAAAAAGTAGACTGGCGGATTCGTTTTGATGCAGCGCACCAAACGCTACGTCATTACATGTGTGTGGGGCGGGTCAATTCAAATGTGTTCAGACTTCAGTCACAGTGAAAACAAAGCCAAACCGGTCAAATTTAATCATGGATATAAGGAACTGGCTCAAAGCCAAAACACCAAACTCTAACCCACCAGCACCTTCAGAAAGGCAGACTGATTATTACAAAGAAGACGGTACTGAAACCACCGCCACGTCGCCTGTTGTTGTTAATATTGCGGGGAGTTGTTCGAGCACCGAGCACTACTAAATGCGCAACGGGCATCGGATCACATTACTGGGGGTTCGCGAGTGTCTGATAGCGTTACTCCAGCTGCAGCAACTTCCACAGCCGGTCGCAGCAGCTCAACTTTCGGACCTCCACCACCACCGCATGCTTCTCCACCAGAGGATCTTGGTTCTGGCACACCAAATCAGGTGAAACGGGACAAATACCCAAGTAGCCTTTATAGTGACAAAAAAGGCTCATTTGTGAGTGTTATATATGATAAAGGTTTATGACGGTAATAACTCAATAAAGTACCCGAGGCACGGAGCTATACAGGAGGCGTCTTTATTCTCTTCGTACTTGTACACATAACAACAACATCCGGTTTCCCTTCATTGTACTTCACACTACGGTAAGCATAACAACAACATCCGGTTTCCCTTCATTGTACTTCACGCTACGGTAAGCAGCAAAGACCAGATATATAACATCTCCTCCCCCCTTAGAACAAACCCCCCCCCCCACCCCAAACAAGGTCAGAGGGAACGTACTTAAACTAGTCAAAAGTCAACACACACAACAGAGTATGAGATGAGGGTAGACTACCTCATCTCATGACCAACCCAGGGGATTATTCTGCCCCAGCTACTTTGGGTTGATCTCAACAAGAGTCTATAAGTCCATGCGTTCTGGAGGACGACGCTCTCTTACCGGGTAACGGCGCTCGACAGAATGTTCAGTCTTACTGTCTCTGTGAGGGGACACTGGAACAGCTGCAGGCGTAGGGACATCCATCACAGTCTCTCGCGGCGGGGAGTCAGGAACGGAAGTCTCACCATCGAGTCCCGGTGCACCTCGGGGTGATGACGGAGGATGATGGGGTGCGCTGGATTCTGGCTCGTCCAGGGCATCCACCGAAGGTTGATCTGTTGGCGATGAAGCTGACTGCAGAAGTTGATCGACGTGTCTTTTCCAAGTCAGCCCGGCAGCAGTCCGGACAGTGTAGGAGACGGGGCCAGACCGATTGGTGATGATTGCAGGAACCCACTTGGGTCCAGTACTGTAGTTCCTTGCCAACACTGTCTCATCTGGAGAGAAGGCTCTTTCTTTAGCCCTCTGCATTCTTTGCTGAATCTGTTTTTCCTGTTGATTCTGAACTGCATCCCTCACTGTTGTTGGCTTTAAGAGGTCGAAGTTGGTTCGTAGATCTCTTTTGAACATCAAGGCGGCGGGAGAGACCCTAGTAGTGGCATGAGCCGTGTTACGATAGCTCAACAGAAATTTATGTAATCTCTGATGAAGGGTTCCTTGGCCTTGGGATGTCTTTAGTGCCTTCTTCATAGTCTGAACAAACCTTTCAGCCAACCCGTTAGTCGCAGGGTGGAACGGTGCTGATCGGATGTGTTGGATATCATTGGCTTGCAGGAATGTGGTCATTTCCTGTGACACCAGTTGAGGCCCATTATCCGAAACCAGCTGCAGTGGAGAACCGAACCGGCTGAACATCTCGCCCAGCTTCTCAATGGTTTTCGCAGTAGTGGTGGATTTCATTATGGCCACTTCCGGCCACTTACTGTGTGCGTCCACACACACTAGGAGCATTCGCCCCTCCACTGGTCCGGCAAAATCAATGTGTACACGCTGCCATGGTTCTTCGGGAAACTCCCATGGATGTAGAGGAGCCAGTTGTGGGGTATTCCTAACTTCCTGGCATGAGGAACAGGTCTTGGCGGTAGTCTCGATCTCTCTGTCGACTCCTGGCCACCAGAAATAACTTCTTGCTATCTCTTTCATTCGAACTATTCCACTGTGCCCGGCGTGGAGTTGTTGCAGAATGAGCTTGCGTAATGATGGTGGAATAATCACCCTCTTCCCCCACAGCAAACAACCAGATTGCACCGACAGTTCTGCTCTCCTGGAGAGATATGGCTGCACACCGGGGCTGTCGCAGCCCGACCCACCTTTCATCACAATGTCCATTACCACTGACAAGATAGGGTCAGTGCGAGTAGTTCTCCTCACCTGAGCAGCTGAAATCGGCGCATCATCCACCCGGCTGAAGTAAAAAATGTCCGTGGCACGCGGCTCTGGTCTGGTGACAGGAAGTGGCAACCTAGATAGGGCATCCGCGTTGCCGTGAAGGTCCGCCTTGCGATACTTGATATCATACGAGTGTGCCGATAACAGCAATGCCCAACGCTGCATGCGACTCGCTGCGAGCGAAGGTATCCCCGTGTGCGACCCTAGGATGGTCGTTAGAGGACGGTGGTCAGTCAGAAGCGTAAAACGCCTACCATAGAGGTACTGATGGAACTTACGAACCCCATAGACGATGCTCAATGCTTCTCGTTCTATTTGAGCATAGTTAGACTCTGCCTTGCTCAAGGTTCGTGATGCAAACGCTATAGGCCTCTCTTCTCCGCCTGGCATTATGTGTGAAATGACGGCCCCCACACCATACGGAGACGCATCGCAGGCCAACTGAACGGGAAGCGAAGGATCGAAGTGGGTCAATGCCCCTGATGTCACCAATGTCTCCTTTGCTGACTGAAAAGCCCCCTGGCAGGCATCACTCCATTTCCATGTTTTGCCCTGACAAAGCAGGTTGTGTAAAGGCTTGAGCATGGATGACAAGTTCGGTACGAAACGCCCATAATAATTTAGCAAGCCTAGGAAAGAACGTAATTGGCTCACATTTTCCGGAGGCGGGGCGTCCACGATAGCACAAATCTTGGATGGGGCAGTGTGCAACCCCTGAGCATCAATCACATGTCCCAAATATTCAACCGATAGCTGAAAGAACTCGCACTTGTCTTTGCGAACCCTGAGCCCATAATCCTGCAGCCTCTGTAGAGTGGCATCCAAATTGTAAAGATGTTCTTCATCCGTAGCTCCCGTGCACAAAATGTCATCGAGGTAACACTGCACTCCGGGAAGACCATGTAGGATCCGATCCATGGCACGTTGGAAATGTGCAGGAGCTGATGTGATCCCAAAAGGGAGCCGGCAATACCTGAAAAGCCCCTTTTGTGTAGTTATTGTGAGCA
Source organism: Electrona antarctica (assembly GCF_951216825.1). Classification (NCBI taxonomy): domain Eukaryota; kingdom Metazoa; phylum Chordata; class Actinopteri; order Myctophiformes; family Myctophidae; genus Electrona; species Electrona antarctica. The sequence continues at coordinate 5,523 of NW_027637197.1, forward strand.
AGTCCTTAGAATCTTCATGAACGTGCATCTGCAGGTAGGCTTGGTTAAGGTCTATCTTGCTAAACTTTTGCCCATTACTCAGGCCTGCAAACAAATCATCAATGTGAGGTAGAGGGTACTGTTCTGCCAATAGCACAGGGTTCAGTGTCACTTTGAAATCTCCACAGATGCGAATTTCTCCCGTCTTCTTGGGTACGGGGACTATGGGCGTGGCCCATTCACTGGTCGTTACTGGTTCCAAGACACCATTTCTAACCAAGGCATCCAATTCATCTTCCACTTTCGATCTGATAGCGTACGGCACCGTCCTGGCCTTCATGAATTTTGGTGTCGCTTCCGGCTTGATGCTTAACTTGACGGTGATGTCTTTCATACTGCCTAATTCGTTCCGGAAGATTTCCTCATGTTTCTTCAAAATAGCAGCTAGGTTGGTGGCAGTTTGTGATACCATCTTCACGGTGTGCCAGTTCAGCTTCATTTTCTCTAGCCACACACGTCCCAGGATGGCCGGGTAATCCCCTTTAACAATGTAGATGGGAAGTTTCTTCACTTGATTGTTGCTCTGGACCATGACATCTGTCATTCCTGCCATGGGTACAGGTTCCCCTAAATAGGTTTTGAACCTAGTGTCAGAAGGTCGCAAGGGAAGGTGTCCCAAAACCTGTTTATAAACCTCATCTGAGAGGATGGATGCTTTTGAGCCAGTGTCAATTTGCATACTCACTGGATGCCCCTCCAACAAGGGCTCGACCCAATACCCTTCTGAGTCTTTATCCACTTTCATTATCTTCAGTGTATGTACACTCATCTCCTGCTCTCCTTCTGAAGAATCGCTGTACACCATCTCTTTCTGTCTTACGGTGTGAACCTGTGTTTTCTTCCTGTATTTCCCAGGGTCCTGTCTGCTGGCAGACCGGCTTGACGTCTTCTCCATCTGTCTTTTGCTTTGACAAGCACGCTCTATGTGGCCCCTCCTCCCACAACTGCGGCAGTCCAAATCCTTACACCAGCAGGTCGTGGCGAGATGTCCTGTTCTTCCACAACGAAAACATGGCCCTTGTCCACCTTGCTTCTCCGTCTGTACTGCATGCACTCTGCCTGTCGCATTTAGCTGTTGAGCCTCCTTTGAGGCCATTTCCATGGAGACACTGATGTTAATGGCCTTCTGTAATGTCAAGTCACTCTCGGTCAGCAGTTTCTTCTGCGCTGCTTCATTTCTTAGGCCTAATACCAGTCTGTCTCTCAGTGAGTCATTCAGTACTTGTCCAAATTCACAATGTTCAGCCAATTTCCTTAGTGCTGCCACAAACATGTTAACGGATTCACCTTCCTCTTGATTGCGTCGGTGAAATCTAAACCTTTCTGCGATCAGCAATGGCTTGGGTGAATAGTGTTGTGTCAGGACCTCCACAATTTCCAGATAGGTCTTGGTCCCGGGTTTGGTGGGCTGTAGCAGGTCACGTAGCAAATTAAAGGTTTTTGGACCCATTACTGACAGAAACGTGGGCACCACTTTACCATCAGGAATGTCATTTGCCGCTACAAAATAATCAAAGCGCTCCGAATATGCGCCCCAATGTTCCACATGTTCATCAAAAGGGCCAATATTACCAATAACTCCAGCCATCTTCCTTGTAGGCTCCTGAGTATCAGTATTATCCTCTTCAGCTGACAATTATTTTTCCAAAGACATCCAGATCCTCCCCTCTGGAAATCAGCAATTGTTCTTTCTTCCTTTCCTTTCTTTTTCTTTTTCTTCTTTTACATCCACCACCACCGATGCCGGCCGCGACGTGCTGCTGCCAACTAGCTGCGTTAGCTTACCACTGCTAACAAAGTCACAGCCACGTCAGACTTTACTTGACTCCACACACACACACAAGTGAAGTCACACATACACCGCGCGCGCGGAGCTCAAACAACCTCGTCGCCAGTTTGTTATATATGATAAAGGTTTATGACGGTAATAACTCAATAAAGTACCCGAGGCACGGAGCTATTCAGGAGGCGTCTTTATTCTCATCGTACTTGTACACATAACAACAACATCCCAAATATATAACAGTGAGTGCATGGTTTCAGGGCAGGGACGGGCTGAATACACGCTGTATTCCAGAGACAGATGCTGCATTTTGTTTCCCATGCAGGAAATTCCGTGCAGCATGTAGTGGCAGTGTTGACACTACTTTCACGAAAGGCTTAAATAAGCATGCGCGCTCTAAAGAGCATATGACGTGTGCCGACATTTGGAGGGAGAGAGACAGACGCGCAGACCCCCCCCCCCCCCCTTTTCCTCCCGACATAAATACACTATAGACTTGTTTTTGGTTGGTGCCCGTAGACTTTACTCATATTCCTCCTGCCGTGGAGATGGCGACATATAAAAGACACTAGGCCTAAATGCTCAACTATTGTTTTGGTGATTAATGGTGGTGCATATAGCATAGTCTTTTCTTTTTGTTCTACTTTCCTCCCGCCGTGGAGATTCTCATTGTGTTCGTTGTGTTGTTGGTGCGACGCGATCGTGTTTCCATGACATGACAGTATATATGTTTGTTTGTTTGTTCTGTTGGCTACAATAATTAGGCTAAAATTATTTGTTCTGGTGTATAATTGGAACCTACTGTAGCCCTTCTCCAAGCCCTTTGTGTTGTTGTTTTATTGTATAGGCCTATGTGAGAGCTTGGGTGTGAACTTGAAAAATCAAGTGCCGCCCTTGGAAATATGAAGGCCCCCCTGCTGATTATTTCCTGGATACGGCACTGCGGAGTCAACCCCCCTGTTCACTGGGGGTGGGCGTCAGTTTCCAATGGGAAAACATACATGTGTGTCACGTGACACGGGAATTCTGGGTAATGTAGTTGATATTTATGCTCAATACTCTATACAGGTGTGGACCGAATTAATCTAATGATATTAGTAAAAAAACAATAAATATCACACCCGTGTGAACTGAGTGGTGTAAGGTCTTATATAGCCTGTCTGACGTAATGAAATCATGTCTGACGTAATGAAATCACACCCGGGTGAACAGGGTGAACATAGCAACCATGCTAATTTTTTCTGCACAGACTAACAAAGCCAGTTGTAGGAGTGGTTTACACCACTCAAAAATCATGTCTGACGTAATGAAATCACACCCGGGTGAACAGGGTGAACATAGCAACCATGCTCATTTTTTCTGCACAGACTAACAAAGCCAGTTGTAGGAGTGGTTTACACCACTCAAAAAAGATAACTACGGGAAATCACGTTGTAGTCAGAGAAGCCTAATTAATCACTCAACGTGTTTTCCCGTGGTAATCGGTCAGAGGGTTTTAAAGGACAATTAACGTGGTTGTGATGATGACGTTGTGATGTCATTGTGTGATGACGTTATTTTGAGGACACAGTGACATTAATACATTGAATTAAACTGAATGTAGTTCGTCAAACTACTATGCTGAAATGTGTTAGCTTTTGATTCGTTCCCCAGTAATTCTGACATCAGTACTATGACATCGACCATCTCCATATTTGGGCATATTGAGGGACATAGACAAACACCCACAGTTTTGTGGCCAATCACCTGCCTCCATCTGGTATCGCACAGGGATTGGCCGTTTGGACCATCCCTTCCAAAAAAAGACGATCTGGGGGGGGGGGGCGTGGCTATCAGCGATGATTACAATTGAATGGGAAGTGCGTTCCATAGTTTTGGAGCCAGAAGGGAGAAGAGTTTGGGAGATGGGGGGGAAATGAATGAATGAATCTGACTGGACTTCTCTTAGGAATTCACTTAGGAAGAAATGTAAGAGGAAAAGTTAGGAACTTATTGGCGCATGAGGCCCAATGCCTGGCCCATGAGGCCCAATGCCTGGCCCATGAGGCCCAATGCCTGGCCCATGAGGCCCAATGCCTGGCCCTGCAGGGTACTGAAACCCTCTTATTGGCCCATGAGGCCCAATGCCTGGCCCTGCAGGGTACTGAACCCCTCTTATTGGCCCATGAGGCCCAATGCCTGGCCCTGCAGGGTACTGAACCCCTCTTATTGGCCCATGAGGCCCAATGCCTGGCCCTGCAGGGTACTGAACCCCTCTTATTGGCCCATGAGGCCCAATGCCTGGCCCTGCAGGGTACTGAACCCCTCTTATTGGCCCATGAGGCCCAATGCCTGGCCCTGCAGGGTACTGAAACCCTCTGAGCTGTCTGCTCTAGACCAGACATGTCATTGTCTTCTCATCCACTAACCATCAAATAAGCACATAGTGACAGAAATGTAGTTGAACATTATTATTGACATAGCCTAATTATTATGACTAGAGCTGGGACTCGATTACAAATTTTAATCTAATTAATCAGAGGCTTTGTAGTTAATTAATCTTGATTAATCGCATATCATTATTTGACCCGAGAACAGTGAGAAAGCTATTTTTTCAAATGGATTTTGGTATACTAGTGAATCAATGAATAGTGAATACATAAGTTTAAGCAATAAAACATTGTTTTTGTAGTAATAATAGGGGTAATAAATTATAATATCTCAAATGTAATCATTTATATAGAGCTTTTCTGAGTACCCAAATATGCTTTACAAGGGGGACATGATAAATCAAAAACAACTTTATTAGGGGAAAAACACTAAGGAATTAAATAGATGAAATAGCTGGGGAAAGCAATATTGAAGTTTTGGATGGTGGGGCATGTCTCTGAGAGTTTGTTGAATGCATTCCACAGGGTTGGGGGGGGGGGGGGGGCTTGGTGCAGCAAATATGTGACATGACCATAAGAAAGCACCTCTGTGTTTCTTCCGTGGACATACAGTAACAGCCATAACAGATTTTACATTTGATTTGGCCATAACCGTTTAGTTAGAAACCATGTCATCTGGTCGGGTCCTTGAATTGCTACTGGAAGTTGGAATAACGTTAGCTCTGATCCATAGTGTTAGAAGGAGGAAAGTAGGCTTTCACATATTTTTTTGTGCTAAAAACGAGGGGCTGCACAGCCTGCACTTCCGCGGGTGTGAGGGGAAAGGATCAAATGAAGTACCATAGAACTCCTCCTGAGTCCTTACTACGCTAAGGACCAGAGCTACTGTTGTTGACGTTAAGCTTCCAGGCTAGGCTCGGTGCAACATGTTTCGCATCGAGCCGATACTGGAGGCTTGACGAGGTGCGGTGATATGCGAATTCTTTATTGAATAATTGCACACAACTGTGCTGTAATCCACGCTATCATCGGATAGCCTTTTAAATCCTATTTCCAATCCACGGGGACAAGCAAAGTGATCTCAGCGGCTTCCCCCAGTCTGTGGTGAACTGTCTGGTGGTCGGACACTTCACTCAGTGCACTGGGTGGTGCGCCGGTCCGTCTGAAAACTGTCCAGTGACAACGTTCCGCAGTGAAAAAAATAGTGCGTAAATGCGTACATTTTTCTGTAGTTAATTAATCTCAATTAACGCGTTAAAGTCCCGGCCCTAATTATGACAATAATAAATGATAACTGACAATTCCGCTGGTTATGCTGTCTATGAGGACGCAGTTTTTAGAATCGTAGTATTAGACCAATACCCAGATGGGAAAAAACCCTTCAGAAAATGACCCTGTATAGGCATTCTTGCAGAAAAGTACTTAAAGGGGCATTCCACTCATTTTCAACATTTTACTATGTCATTAATATACCTTAGAGCTGTTGTGTGGAAATAAATAAAAAAGTCCCCCCATTCTGTGTTTACTAGAACTAGAGGTCTGAAAAAAATCATTAACATGGTGAAACACATCTTGATGATGTCATCAAGATGTGTTTCACCATGTTAATGATTTTTTTCATAATTACAGTTCTAGGAAACACAGAATGGGGGGGGACTGTTTTATTATTTCCACACAACAGCTCTAAGGTATATTAATGACATAGTAAAATGTTGAAAATGGGTGGTTTTCCCCTTTAACAGTTTGACGGTCGCTAATTTATTGTTTAATCCAGTGTTCCACCACACGTAAAACGCTATACCCGACATTTGTTTAATGCGTTTAATTCGCCATTTTAAAATAATTAAAAAGAAACAGCGGATTTATCCGGGACCTGATTGATGACGAGGCCGTCGCGTTATGATGACGAAACCGGAAATCAAGTCATCATCTGGGCTGCTAGGGCTTCTGGGAAATTGAGCTCAATGTAAGTGGACGGGGGGTTTGTTTGGACTACAACGCCTCATGGAGGCGGATCCTGTAGCGCATTGTCATGGCCGCTGGTGTTGATGATCATCAACATGCCGACGGACCATTTTTCACCCGATTTTCGTCGTTGAAAGCTGCAAATACTTCAGCGTATGCTCTAAAGGTAATAAAACAATCTCGGCAGCGTATAATATTTGATTAAATAGCGGGTAACAAGTTTTATGGAGTCAAACTGTTAATGTGTTGTGCTGTATGTGCTGAATCCATTTCTGCCATATGCCGAGTGATACGAGTCACTGTTTTGTCAGATTTATTTTATTTGATTATCTTTATTTTGAACCTTCAGGTAAAACAGTAAAATAAAATAATAATAAAAAAGAACCACAATGCATGTATATTTATTTTTTTGAATGAAATAAGAAGATTATGACAACAATGTGATCATTGATCTTCCACCTGAAGTTCAAAAAGGAGTAGGAAGAAGTAAAGACTTATTTACTCCTACCCCCTTCTATAAGTAATTACAATAATCATATAATTAAGTGTTACTGCATCCATATACTCAATATACATATACTATATATACACCTAAATACATACATATATACATATACATATATATGAGAACAAGAATTAAGCAACAAATTAAATAAGCAAATAATACATAGCCAGAGACAATCAATGTGCCTCATCCTCCACTCTGTAATAGTTAATTATGTCATTTTTATACCTCCTCTTAAACTGTACAATATTGGTGCTTTGTTTGAGTTCCAAAGCCAGACCATTCCACAAATTGACCCCACAGATTGATATACATTGACTTTTCATGGTAGTGTTGACAAGAAGTTTCCTCAAATGTAGCTCACCTCTTAAATTATAACCCCCCTCTCTGTCAAAAAACATGTTCTGTATGTTCACTGGTAGTAATCTATTTCTTGCTTTTAGGTCAAGGTCAAGGTAAACTTTATTGTCCACAAGGGAAATTTGTCTTGGGCTTTCACCCCAGCTACAGCCACACATAAAACATCAATGACAAACAAAAATACATTACAGAGGAAGACACAACATTACACAATTGCACACATGATGTGGATAATCTAACCTCACACAGTTACCGCTGTTTCAGAGCCTCGTTCAACATCTTAGTTGATGCTGGTACAAACGATTTTTTAAATCTGATGTACTTCCACTTTGGTTCTTTGTATCTTCTCCCAGAGGGCAGAAGTACAAACTCGCCATTTAAAACATGGGTAACATCATTGACGATTTTTTTAATGTTTTAATGTAGCCTGCTCATAAATAGACTGCAGAGAGGGGAGTTGTCTTACCAATAGATATATATAAACACTAGATGGCTCAAGGCGGAGTTTCTGACGTCGTTCACCCGGCAGCCATCTTACTTTGGGGCTACAGTACAGTATGTTCAATGGCAGCTCAAACAGAAACAGTCATAACTCGCTCAAATCTTGACGGATTTACAAACGGGTTGGTTTATTACAAACGTTGTCAACGTGGCTATGATTCAGGACGCTTATCTGCTTAATTTATGTTTTTTATATGAACGTCGTATAAAATCATATACGTATGCGGACGTCTCTGACGTTTATAACAAACCAAACCGTTGAAAATCGGTTGAAAATTGAGCAAGTTATGGTCATTTAAGAGTACATGCCCCATAGACACAATGTTATGTGTCCCGAGGTAAGATGGCCGCCACGTAACGACGTCGCTCTCCATTGGCCAACAGCGCGGGTGAGCTATCTAGAGTTTATATATATCTATGGTCTTACCCCTATGATCTTCCCTGCAGTCTGCACCAATCTGAACAATTTGGACCTCAGTTGCACTGAGAGATTACCGAACCAAACTGTGATGCCAAACCTGACCAGGCTTTCCAAGACTGCTCGATAGAACACTAACATAAATCTTTGGTCAACACCATGAACCCTGAGACGCCGAAGGAAGTGCAGTCTTTGCTGTAGTTTACTACAGAGACTGTCAACATGACTTGTGCTGTTTTGAACTTGACCATATCTATGCATTTCAGTGCATTTAACTGTAAAAAAAGAGTTTGTGTGTTCCTGATATGTGACATTTTTCACAATCCTTATTGCTCTCTTTTGTAATATGACCAATGGTTTTAAGTTACTTTTATAGGTATTACTGTAACGGGACCAAGAAGGATAGACGGCTGGTTCCAACTGGTGTTACACATTTGTTTATTTGTGTTGCTTTTTCATGGTATGACAAACTCTCCGAAATCAATGACATCAAATAATCAAAATATCAAATCCCAAAACATTACCATTACTCGAGACTCAATAATCAGGTCACAGTAATTAAACATCCACAATTCACATTAGTTATCTGTCTCTTCCAAAATAACCCACTTCCCTGTTTAGATAACCCAAACCAACATTCATATAACATGTCACATTCTCCCATAAGATCATAGTATCACACATAACATCCTATATCTTACTCCTCCAACCCAAATTAGTTAGCACAACTTCACTTGACTTCCGCTCTCACCATGGCAAGACGTGTTTTTTCTAGCTCCTGCGCGTCTGACTCAAAGTCACGTTTTTTTCCACATTTTTTCTTTCTCCTCCTATGGTGTACGGATTCCTATCTTAATATACCAAGGGGATTACATCGAGGTGAAATGGAGAAAAACAAAACCGTAATAGAGGATTTTCAACCGGATTCTCACAGCGACTTTTACCTGGTCAATGACGAAGTCAACGGGATCATTGGAAAGCGGCCTGGATATGGCTTAGCAGCTATTCAATCCCTACTAGCACAAAGAGACAAACTCCAGATTAACAAAGGGAAGAGATCTTTCTTTCTCATTATTTTGTTACTGTCTGGCGACATCGAGAGTAACCCTGGTCCCGTGAACACACGACAAATGGCAAGACGGCTCCGGAGTGGACAAGTAACCGGAGAGAGCAAAGGAATCACCATCGACACAACAACACCAATGCCGACCAGCCAGGCGACGACCAACAACAACAACACCGCTGGCATCCTTCCTCACCACCAGCCAACCTGCACACCCATGCTGGATATACACGCTGATGTCCCGGCTGTGGATTCTACTTTCGCAAGAGCCGAGCGCGTCCCAGACAACAGCAGGCGGAGTGATATTACATCGGCGGCAGTCGAGGCAAAAGACACGGACAACACCACCATCTACAGGCATGAAGAGTCTCCACATCCAACCAAGGGGGACAAAGCGGCTGGAGACGGACACCGTGATACTTTACCTGCTATTTCTGCTGTTTCTCCGGTCGACACCATGGCTCAATCGGCCCCACCAGAGCCCTCAACAAACCTGGACGAGGGACCCCATCCCCCACTCCCGCCACCCCACGACGACCCCCACACACCCCCCACCCTCCCCCCACGGCAACCCGCGGCTTCTACAGACATCAACAATGGCCCTCCGCTTCCCTACTTCACCACGGAGGAAATAAGCACCATAGTCAGAGCCAACGGACTTCATATCTTTCACCTGAACATCAACAGCCTTGGACCCAAAATGGCTGAAATCAGGCATATGTTTCAATGCGGTAAGGCGAACATCATTAGCTTCTCTGAAACCAAACTTGATGAGTCAACCAAAGACCCAGAAGTTGAAATAGAGAACTATTCTTTGATCAGAAACGACAGAAACAGGCATGGTGGCGGCGTGTGTATGTATATTCACAAAGACACTGAATATGTTACTCGTACTGACTTACAGCATGATGAAATTGAAACTGTGTGGGTTGAATTAATTTTCAAAAAGGCTAAATCAGTATTAGTGGGCACCGTCTACAGACCGCCTGACCAACATGGGTTCTATGATATACTTGAGGGGTGCTTAGCTGAGGAGGAATGTGTAGAGAAAATCCTGATTGGCGACTACAATACAGACATGCAACGTAAGGAAGCACCTGTGTTTAAGTCATTCAGTAAGTTCTGTGATCTACATAGTGTCAGTCAGCTAATTACCCAACCCACTAGAGGGTGTGATTCTACTCAAACTGTCATTGATCTCATTCTGTCCTCGGACAAATCCAGAATCTCCAAGAAAGGGGTTATTGTATGTGGGCTTAGTGATCATTTTATGATATTCTGTACCCGCAAAATACAAAAACTTAAGACCGGCTGCCACAAAACAGTCATATCAAGGGACCTCAAAACCTACTCTAGTGAGGTCTTTAACCAAGTATTGGAGAGTCTGGATTGGTCCGATGAGCTTAAAAGCACACTTGTCGAAGAAGCTTGGCTTGGCTTCAAAACCAAATTTACATCAGTACTGAACAACATGGCTCCTTTGAGAACCACCAGGGGCAAAACCCGCTCGGAACCATGGATGAATTCGGACATACTGGCTGCAATGAAAGCCAGAGACAAAAAATGCTCTGAAGTTCTAAAATGCAAGTCAAAGCTAGCCAAGCGCTTCGACAGTGTTCGCCAAGCTCGTTTGAACAACCTAAATACACAACGAATCAAACTACGAAACAGTGTAACTGCCATGACCAAATCAGCTAAAAGTAACTTCATTAATGATAAAGCTCAGGAAAACAAAAACAATCCTCATGAGCTCTGGAAGCTACTAAACAATCAACTAAGCTATGGTCAGAAACTAAAAACCTGATTTTCGAACATAAACATCAAATCTGACAACACTCTCATCACTGACAACCTTGATGTGGCCAACTACTTGAATATCTTCTTTACAAACATAGCAACAACTCTGGTTAACAAACTGCCCTCCCACTCTGGGCTCTTTGGTGTAGAGCACATTACAACCTTCTACAAAAACCTAGGTGTTTGTAAAGACGATTTTAAACTAGTTATGGTAACAACTGATGAGATAATTAAGAAACTGAGTGCCCTCCAACCCCACAAGGCCACAGGCCATGACAACATTCCCTCCAAATTTCTCAGAGACTCAGCCATCTCTATAGCTCCAATCATCACCCACATAGTAAACCTCTCCATCAAACAGGGACAGGTCCCCCAAGATTTCAAACTGGCCAAAGTAACCCCCTTGCACAAGAAAGGGAGTAAATTAGACCCCGGCAACTACCGCCCTATTTCTATTCTTAGTTCCATCTCGAAAGTGATGGAAAAAATAGTCTATGAACAGGTTGAAAAGTATCTTGCCACTAATAAATTATTGTACGAGTTCCAATCTGGCTTCAGAACATCCCACTCCACTGACACATGCCTTCTCTATTTGAGCGACCACATCAAACAAGAGGTGGACGCTGGCAAATACTGCGGCATGGTCATGCTGGACCTCCAAAAGGCTTTTGACACCGTGAACCACTCCATACTGGTTAACAAGCTAAAAGCAATTGGTTTCGATAGCACATCAGTGAGCTGGATGCAATCCTACCTGGAGGGGAGAGAACAGATGGTGGAAGTGAACGGAACACTGTCCCCCCCCCTCCCAGTGAGCTGTGGCGTTCCACAAGGAAGCATACTAGGGCCTCTACTGTTCCTAATATATGTAAACGACATGACTTCAGCCTGTGACTGCAACTTGTTCCTGTTCGCAGATGAGTCAGCACTGCTGGTCTCGGACAGGGACAAACTGCAGGTTGAAAATGCCCTCAGCTCTGAACTCGGTAGAATCTGCACCTGGCTCGCTGATAACAAACTATCTTTACACCTGGGAAAAACTGAATCCATTCTCTTTGGCTCTATTAGTAATCTCAGCAAGGCAAATGGCTTCTTGGTTAGAGTGGGTGACAATGTTATCACACGTAAAGATGAAATTACCTACCTAGGTTCCATCCTGGAGGCTAATCTTTCCGGTAATAAAATGGCCACCAACGTAATCAAAAAAGTCAACCATAGAACAAGATTCCTCTACAGGATCTCCTCACTGGTCAACAAAAACACCTTGAAGACCTTAACAGGAGCCCTTGTACAGGGTTTCTTTGACTATGCATGCACCTCCTGGTACCACAGCACCTCAAAGGCCCTTAAAACCAGGCTCCAGACTTCCCAAAACAAACTGGTCAGGCTCCTACTTGATCTAGCCCCCCGAACCCACCTCACCCCTGCCCACTTCGACAGGCTGGAATGGCTTAGGGTCGACGACAGAGTACAGCATCTTGCAATGGGTCTGGTCCACAAGATTCGATACACCACCAAGATACCCATGTACCTGTCTAGATACTTCCTTAATGTTAACGAAGTCCACACCCACAACACCAGAGGGAGTGCAACGAACCATGTACAACCCAGATTCGGCACAAACAAGGGACTAAATTCTTTTCGCTCCTATGCCACCAAAATGTGGAACGCCCTACCAACTGTCATTAAGACATGCGAATCCCTTGACTCCTTCAAAACCGCTCTCAAAGGGCACCTACGGATGGCTGCAATTCGAAACTGGCCCCCGTAAAATCTGAATCCCCCCCCCGCCCCCCCCTTCTTTCCCCTCACTGTATATATTTCTTTTCCCTTTTTACCTCCTTTTTGATGAATTCCTTTTTGATGAATTCCTGTTCTGTCTATAGAAGTGTCTATTTGTACGTCTCTAAATGTTTTGATGATTTGAACATGGTGGACCCTGTTGGAAACAAGTGTAATGCTTAATTGGGTCGTCCACTCACAGTTAACAGCCTTTGTATTGAGTTTGTGCTTGAAATGTACTGTAATTCTGCAAACTGTTAATAAATTCTTCAATCAATTCTTCTTCAATCAATCAATCAATGTGAAATGCACTCCCCAGCTAGTTCATTCCCTGGTTCATTCCACCGTTTTTTATTTTGTTCCTTTGTCTAAGTGTTTAGCCCCTAATAAAGTTTTTATTTTTTTTCTCATGCCCCACCATGTAAAGCACATTTGAGTATTCATAGACACTTTATATAGGCACTTGCTGTACTTGTTTATCTGTTGGAGAAAAAAATGTTGTATTGCTTAAAGGGGAATACCCCTCATTTTCAACATTTTTCTATGGAGTTGTGTGGAAAACTGGAAATAATAAAAAGTCACCCCATTTTGTGTTGCCTAGAACTGGAGGTCTGACAAAAAACAGTAACACTATGAAGTACAGCTTTGTGATGTCACTGAGATGTACTTGTTAGTAACAAGTACAACTGTTACTGATTTTTTTCAGACCTCCAGTTGTAGGCAACTGGAGGTCTAAGGTATATTAATGACAGTAAAATGTTGAAAATGAGTGGTATCCTGTAGTCACTATTCATTGATTCACTGGGATACCAAAAAACATTTGAAAAAAAAGGTTTATCACTGTTCTCGGGTTGAATATTGGATATGCGATTAAAATGCGATTAATCGAGATTAATTAATCACAAAGCTTCTAATTAGCCTAATTAGATTAAACATTTTAATCGAGTCCCAGCTTTAGTTAAAATACAATCCAGACATACATCATCCCACAACATATTCCCACAGCATGTGCATTCCCAGTATAACCATCTCACCTGCAAAATAGATATTACATATGCTCAGTATCACACACTGCACAATGTTCACAGCAGCATGTGTTTCGGTTTCATGGTATGACTGACCAAACTCTCCGAAATCACGTGAGAGTTCAGTCCACTTGAGACTTGACACACCTCACACACTCTGTTCCCCTGGTGATACTTCGCCACCTACTGGTGATATACTGGTACTGTTTTAACACTTCTGAAATAATGAACTCGACACAAAAATACCTTTTCCATCACAAATAAAATATAGAAAACCTTCACACCCACATGTATGACAAAAACAAACTTTTAAATTGTCAGCAACTATATGGTTGCGCCACATTACCCCAGATCTCCACACAATAAATAAGATATGGTAAAACCAGTGAACAATACAGAATGTACAATGCCCCTTGATTTAGAATTAGTTTTGATTTCCCCAGTATAGACACTTCTTGCCATCTTAGCTCATACATATGAAATATGGGGTTTCTGTGGTCTAGAATCACTCCAAGATATGTCATTTGATATACTCTTTAATCTCTATATACTTTAATACTCTATATACTGTGTTTCTATTTTACGATTTCCAAAAAATATGAGTTTGTTTTACTCAAATTTGATGACAGTTTATTTTTTGTCAAACCACCGTTTCAATTTATTCATTTCTGATGTGATCACCTCCAAAAGCAGCTGCAGATTGTCCCCCAAACAGAAGATATTAGTGTCGTCAGCAAATAAAACAAACTTTAAATTTGATACTTTGCAGATGTCATTTATATAAAGAATGAATAGTTTTGGACCCAAAATTGAACCCTGAGGGACACTACACGTTACATCCAAAAGTGTTGACTTGTGCCTTACAAATTGTTGCCTGTCCTTCCACTCTCAACCACTTCAACCCTACACCTCTAATACCATACCTTTCCAATTTATCTAATAATAAATCATGATTAATAGTGTCAAAGGCTTTCTTTTTATCTATAAATATTCCTATAGCATACTTCTTTTTATCTATACAATTTGTGATCTCTTCAATTAGTTCCATTAGAGCTAAGGCCGTACTTTTATTTTCTCTGAAGCCGTATTGGCTGTCAGTCAGTAGTTTGTGTTTCTCAATAAATGTGTCCAGTCTTGTGTTGAATAATGTTTCTAAGATTTTAGAAAACTGAGGAAGCAGTGAGACAGGCCTGTAAACTGAGGAAGCAGTGAGACAGGCCTGTAAACTGAGGAAGCAGTGAGACAGGCCTGTAAACTGAGGAAGCAGTGAGACAGGCCTGTAAACTGAGGAAGCAGTGAGACAGGCCTGTAATTTGAGGAAGCAGTGAGACAGGCCTGTAATTTGAGGAAGCAGTGAGACAGGCCTGTAAACTGAGGAAGCAGTGAGACAGGCCTGTAAACTGAGGAAGCAGTGAGACAGGCCTGTAAAACTGAGGAAGCAGTGAGACAGGCCTGTAATAACTGAGGAAGCAGTGAGACAGGCCTGTAACTGAGGAAGCAGTGAGACAGGCCTGTAATTTAAACTGAGGAAGCAGTGAGACAGGCCTGTAATTTAAACTGAGGAAGCAGTGAGACAGGCCTGTAATTTGTAAAGTTGTGTTTGTCCCCACTTTTATACAACGGTATGACTTTTGCTACTTTCATTTTACTTGGAAAATGGCCAGACAAGAAGGACAGGTTGCAGATGTGAGTTAGTGGCTTTAAGATAGGACAGGTTGCAGATGAAGGACAGGTTGCAGATGTGAGTTAGTGGCTTTAAGATAGGACAGGTTGCAGATGAAGGACAGGTTGCAGATGTGAGTTAGTGGCTTTAAGATAGGACAGGTTGCAGATGAAGGACAGGTTGCAGATGTGAGTTAGTGGCTTTAAGATAGGACAGGTTGCAGATGAAGGACAGGTTGCAGATGTGAGTTAGTGGCTTTAAGATAGGACAGGTTGCAGATGAAGGACAGGTTGCAGATGTGAGTTAGTGGCTTTAAGATAGGACAGGTTGCAGATGAAGGACAGGTTGCAGATGTGAGTTAGTGGCTTTAAGATAGGACAGGTTGCAGATGAAGGACAGGTTGCAGATGTGAGTTAGTGGCTTTAAGATAGGACAGGTTGCAGATGAAGGACAGGTTGCAGATGTGAGTTAGTGGCTTTAAGATAGGACAGGTTGCAGATGAAGGACAGGTTGCAGATGTGAGTTAGTGGCTTTAAGATAGGACAGGTTGCAGATGAAGGACAGGTTGCAGATGTGAGTTAGTGGCTTTAAGATAGGACAGGTTGCAGATGAAGGACAGGTTGCAGATGTGAGTTAGTGGCTTTAAGATTGGAAAATGGCCAGACAAGAAGGACAGGTTGCAGATGTGAGTTAGTGGCTTTAAGATTCCATCAATGGCCAGACAAGAAGGACAGGTTGCAGATGTGAGTTAGTGGCTTTAAGATTCCATCAATGGCCAGACAAGAAGGACAGGTTGCAGATGTGAGTTAGTGGCTTTAAGATTCCATCAATTACTTTTTTGACTATTGTCATATCAATTTCTTCACAGTCAGTAGAGATTTTATTCTTAAAATTGTTTATGATATCCTTAACTTCCTTTTCTTCTGCTGGCCTAAGAAAGAATGAACTTGGATTTCTTTCAAAGTTATGGACATCAGAACCTTCACGTGTTGTCTCTTTGTTAGCCAGGACAGGACCCACATTAACAAAGAATTCATTAAAGCCACTAACCACCTCATCCATATTATTTACGATCTTTTCTTTATCTTTAAAGTGTGCTGGATAACTAGAGCCTCTAAATCCATTTCTGATAATACTATTCAATACACTCCACAAACCTTTGGTATTGCCCTTATTATACTCCAATAACTTATTATAATAATCTTTCTTGTTCTCATAATATTAGTCAACTTATTTTTATATTTTTTTCTTTTTGCAAGCATTTTGTAACCCCTTAGTTAACCATGGACTATCATTGTATTTTTGTTTTTTATTGTATCTTTTAATGGGACAATACTTCATCATATAATACATGAATATTTTTAGAAATGATTCATATGCACTATCAATGTCTTCTACTTCATATACTCTATTCCAATTCTGTTTTAATAATTCGTTTCTGGATTCTTCATTTCTGACACGTTTATAGATGAATTTATTAGCATCCTTGTCTTCCCTGTGATTGCAATCATACACTACAAATACTGGCAAATGGTCACTAATGTCATTTACTAGGAGCCAGAACATTTTGTCAGTATATTGTCTATTAATGTGGCACTTTGTGCAGTGATTCTACTTGGTCTCATGATTTTAGGATGCAAACCAATACTATATATTGTATTTATGAATTCCTCAGTGCTTTTATGCTTGTTTGGGTTCAAAAGGTCAACATTTATGTCCCCACAAATAAACATAACCTTTTGATTTGTTAATGTAAACACCTTTTCCATCCAATCACTAAATGTGTCAATGCTTGTTCCAGGGGTTCTGTAGATACAGCTAACTATTACATTTTTCTTTTTTCCCATACATATTTCTACTGTGATACATTCTGTTATATCGTCAATGACTGCTGACATACCTTCCACCACTTTATAGTCGAGTTTAATATCCACATATAATGCCACTCCACCTCCTGTCTTGTTTTTCCTGTTCATGTACTTCAACTCATAACCATTCAATTGTAAAACATCAACCCCCTTTTCAGGGGTGATCCAGGTCTCTGATATAGCAATTATGTTGAAAGGTTTCTTAAATTGCTCCAAGTATTTCTTAATGCTTTTGAAATTGGCATAGAGGCTTCTGCTATTAAAGTGGATGATCGAAAAGTTGTGATCTATCTTAACTGTTGCATTGAATTGCTCATCTGAATAGTAGCAGCAGTTGTTGATATTGTTTAAGAAATTATTGTCGGGGTCAATGTCATTTTCAATGTCTTGTGATTTGTGTTCTGTATATTCAAATGTTCTCAAGCCCATTTTATCATGTTCATCCAACCTTACCAGTTGCTCAAGAATTCCCACCTGAGATCTATTATCCTGAGTTGTCATGATGATATGTAGTGAATTTGCCTAAACAGTTTATCCATGATTATGTGGTGTATGTACTTGTACCATCCTGTCTTCATATGAACTTCGTTAGTAGAAATAAACGTCATGCTGTATTGAACTCCATTTAAAAGAAAAATCATCGTGCAATGAGGAACTCTATTTCTATGCGGAAATAAATAAAACACTTTGTCGGCCATTTTCCTCATCTCCAAATAAATCCGTATCTGAGTTAGATCATAATTAAAGAAAAGAGCTGCCATGCAAGAAATACGTTTGCTTGTTAGAGAGTAAAAAATAAAGAATATAGAACATAGAAAAAACGCCATGCTAAAGAGAGATCTGCATTTTATAGGGTAAAAAATAAAAAAGTGTGTCCGTCCTAGCTGCCCTCCATAATGCAACGAAAGAACCCCCATGCAAAGAATAATGTATTTTAAAAACGTAGAAATAAAAGGAAAACAAATAATCCTGTCGGTAGTAATTAAAACCAGCTCCAGAGAGCATAAAGAAAAACAAATGGGCCGCAACGCTTGAGGGCCAACTAATCCATCAGTCCAAGCTATAAAAGTAAGTCCAAGCCCGGAATCCAGTAAAAAACTAAAAATAATTGAGTAAGGCCATGAGTCACTTATTTTATGAATGGATAGCCATACCTCGCTCGTTGTGTTCAGTCTTCAGACTCGTCAAACTTGTCAAGTTCATCGATGTGTCAGACAATGTTAACTGTTGCCTCCTCTCCGTTTAATTTAATGAAGACTTTGCAATTCCAGGTCCAGGTCGCCTGGATTTTCTCTTGCTTCCATAGTGCCCATGCTTTCTTTGCGATGTCCGCGTTCTTCTTGGTAAGGTGTTCGTTGAAAAACACCTTGGTCCCCATTAGCTTCTTTCGTTGGCGAAGGAGCTCGTTTTTACTCTTCCTATTAGTAAATCGAATTATTATCGCGGGTGCAGCGCTCTTCGTTTTAGTTGGCAGGGTGTGGCAGGCCTCGATGTCTCTCCTTGCCACCTCTATGCCCTTTTCTTCCAGGAATCCAACAACCTGCTGCTCCAATGTTTCCATTTCGACCACAGAAGGCTCCACCCTCCCGGCGGCTGTCTCCTTTGACCACAGAAGGCTCCACCCTCCCGGCGGCTGTCTCCTTTGACCACAGAAGGCTCCACCCTCCCGGCGGCTGTCTCCTTTGACCACAGAAGGCTCCACCCTCCCGGCGGCTGTCTCCTTTGACCACAGAAGGCTCCACCCTCCCGGCGGCTGTCTCCTTTGACCACAGAAGGCTCCACCCTCCCGGCGGCTGTCTCCTTTGACCACAGAAGGCTCCACCCTCCCGGCGGCTGTCTCCTTTGACCACAGAAGGCTCCACCCTCCCGGCGGCTGTCTCCTTTGACCACAGAAGGCTCCACCCTCCCGGCGGCTGTCTCCTTTGACCACAGAAGGCTCCACCCTCCCGGCGGCTGTCTCCTTTGACCACAGAAGGCTCCACCCTCCCGGCGGCTGTCTCCTTTGGACCACAGAAGGCTCCACCCTCCCGGCGGCGTCTCCTTTGCAGCAGCCCTAGCATAGGACTGGTGACGCGTCTTCAGTCCATTGATGATCATGTCGTTCATTCTCGAGTATTGTTCGAGATCTCCCACTCGATTCTCCAAGATTGCAATTGTTTTATCTCCTTATTTTGGTGTTTGAGTTGTTGTACTTCAGCCATCAATCCCATTATTTTCTTTTGCTGGCTGGAAATATTTGCAAGCTCCTCCGACATGAAGTCCAGTGACTTTTTTACTTCCTCCATCTCGTCCCAGCTCACAACCTTTTTTGGCGGCATTTTTATTACCCCGCAGGTCGATCGACAAACTCAAGTGTTAAAAGTTAAAAAACAACACTCAAATAAATGTCGGAAAAGATGTGAAAATCAAGTAGTATAAATTACAAACTCAAAAGTCACGAGCACACCAAACACTCAGCAGCAGCAGCAGCCACGCCTGAAGCTCACAAGCCCACCCAAATTGAGTAATTAGCACAATTAATCAGTAAAACTTGAAATAGGCTATAATTCTGATAAATTGTAGGCTACTTAATGTGTTGTTTCTATATGATTGTTATGTGCTGAATCCATTTCTGCTGTATGCTGAGTGCTATGAGTCACAGTTTTGTCAGAAATTGAGTAATTTAGTATTTAGCATATTTTGAAAGTTCAGTTTTTTAGAATAACTCTTCCAACAACATGGTGATGTTTTAGGCAAAACATCCTGGGCAAAGTAATGTATACATTAGGCCCCCTGGTGGTGACCCAAAACATCCTGAGCAAAGTAATGTATACATTAGGCCCCCTGGTGGTGACCCAAAACATCCTGAGCAAAGTAATGTATACATTAGGCCCCCTGGTGGTGACCCAAAACATCCTGGGCAAAGTAATGTATACATTAGGCCCCCTGGTGGTGACCCAAAACATCCTGGGCAAAGTAATGTATACATTAGGCCCCCTGGTGGTGACCCAAAACATCCTGAGCAAAGTAATGTATACATTAGGCCCCCTGGTGGTGACCCAAAACATCCTGGGCAAAGTAATGTATACATTAGGCCCCCTGGTGGTGACCCAAAACATCCTGGGCAAAGTAATGTATACATTAGGCCCCCTGGTGGTGACCCAAAACATCCTGGGCAAAGTAATGTATACTTCAACTGTAAGAGATTTCACTACACAGGACTGAATGGATGCACTGACGTTTATTACGAGAAGGGGATTACATTGAGAATGAATCAAGAATGAATGGAACATGATAAAGTCAAGAATAAATGCAGTCGTATTGGCATGACGTTAGGTGGTTTGGCCCGGGCTCCGACGGAGGCTCTGATCGGGAGCCTCGGATCGGATCCTGCCTGATGGAAGGCAGGGGCTCCGGAGCCCGCCCCAAAGGAAGGAGTAAAATGAATGTTTTACCTGGAAGGAACTATACAAACGACGTTGGTGAGATTCCCTCGACGAGCCGGGGCCTTCGGCGAGAAGGGATCCATGGGAGAGTGAGGAAGGCCCCGCAGCCACGGGAGCCTCACGCTAGGTGACTTGCGGGAGTTGGCTTGGAGGGGATGAAGCTGACGCTGCCGATATAGGAGCCCTCGCGGAAGGGGCTCGTGGGAGAACGATTAGTAGGCATGGTTGGTAGGCGAATAAACCTGATGGTTAGCGAGCCTCTGGGTGGCTAGCCGGAAATCGTTTGCCGGCAGAGTCTATTGGAAGAGAGTAAAGTTGATTAGCATGGCATGAATGAAACGTGAATGGGATGATTAGTTTGCGGGGCAGGCGTCCTCACGATAGAGGGGTGGAATGATTATTTCTCCGGGCATCCTCACGATAGAGGCATCCTCGCGATAGAGGATTTCGACACGATGGCATGAGTCAAATGATTATTTCGCGAGGCATCCTCATGGTAGAGGGTTTCGGAACAATGGCAGATAGTGGCCCGAAATGAGATGATTATTTCTCGGGGCATCCTCACGATAGAGGATTTTGATACGAGCATGAAATGATGAATGGAATGATTATTTCACGAGGCATCCTCCCGACGGAGGATTTCGGAATGGTGGCAGATTGTGGCAAGATGAGATGAATACTCGCCGGCGTCCTCACGATAGAGGATTTCGATATGGTGGCATGAATGCGGTGCGTGGAACGTGCTGAGAATGATAATTACGTGGCATTTGAGAATTTGGCAAATGGCTGGCGGATTGCGTTTACCGGGAGAATCTATTGGGTGAGAAAGAGAGGATACTCATTTATCGGGGCATCCTCGCGAGGATGAGGTGGTGGAAGGAAACATTAATGTTAGACATGAGCGAGTCGCCTGCTGAAGAGTGAGACCTCTCGATGGAGGTTTCCGAGTGATGGTGAGACGGGACGATGGAGTGACGTGGATGTGAAGCCGCTGAGGTCAGCGGATAGATGAGACTGTGGCGACAGGTCGATGCGAAGTTAATTGATATAGCGCCTTGATGAAGATCCATTGCGGAATCTGAACATGGAGGCATCTTTACGGCGGAGGTTTGAAAGATCCGAGGGGATGAATTCTGGCACCTGCGACGAGCCTGGAGAACGCTGGGGTGAGAGAAAGACTGGACTTTGCGAGAAACTCTTAACGAGGTGTGAGCGGGGATATGTTAAATGAATGAGCAGGAACCCGGCCACCTATGGCGACCACCAGTAGTTGATGTAGCGAGTACTGTGAAGCGCAGCGGTTGACGGGGGACCGTGAGATTAGGTTGAGCCATTTAGTAATGGAGACTGGAGATGCGTTTTACGAATAGAGAGATGAGCATGGAACGTGGGGACGGAATTAATTGAGGTCGAAGGAGATCAGTCTGCTCTGCAGATGGACCCTGCGAGACCTGGGGATCAGGTTTGTTTGACGAATACGGGGCAGACCGAGGGGAATGGTTTAACAACGTTAGGTTTCTTGGGTTATGACTAACGCAGCGGACATTGAAATCAATATTATTATTAATAATATTATGACCGACTGGCGGGAAACTATTCCGCTTGGAAAATTCCCCCCCAAAACCTGAAGTGGGAGCTTGCTGCGTTTTTTGGAGCGTTGTAACGATAGCCTGAGCTCTCTGAGCAACGGAACTGCGAATAGGTTATGGCTTATGAGCGAGTGGTTCGAGTGAAAACTGAATGCCGCTGATCTTAGGGGAGCGGGACACCTGTGGCTGCTTGGTGAAGAGACATCAACGTCGAGCTGGTTCTTACTAGGGAAATGAGTACCTGATGTCGTAGATTGAAATACCAGTTGTGATGGCAGATTACGATTAGACGTTGTGTGGATGGCTGCCTATGTGTTTAGAAATTACAGTGCAGTTAGGACGTTACGGTGCATGGCTGCCTATGTGTTTAGGAATTCCGGTGCAGTTAGGACGTTACGGTGCGTGGCTGCCTATGTGTTTAGGAATTACAGTGCAGTTAGGACGTTACGGTGCGTGGCTGCCTATGTGTTTAGGAATTACAGTGCAGTTAGGACGTTACGGTGCGAGGCTGCCTATGTGTTTAGGAATTACAGTTCAGTTAGGACGTTACGGTGCGTGGCTGCCTATGTGTTTAGGAATTACAGTGCAGTTAGGACGTTACGGTGCGTGGCTGCCTATGTGTTTAGGAATTACAGTGCAGTTAGGACGTTACGGTGCGTGGCTGCCTATGTGTTTAGGAATTACAGTTCAGTTAGGACGTTACGGTGCGTGGCTGCCTATGTGTTTAGGAATTACGGTGCAGTTAGGACGTTACGGTGCGAGGCTGCCGGGTTTAGCTGATGCAGTGCATGGCTGCCGATGAATTTAGCTGATGCAGTGCATGGCTGCCGATGAGTTTAGCTGATGCGGTGCGTGGCCGCCGATGAGTTTAGCTGATGCAGTGCGTGGCTGCCGATGAGTTTAGCTGATGCAGTGCGTGGCTGCCGATGAGTTTAGCTGATGCAGTGCGTGGCTGCCGATGAGTTTAGCTGATGCAGTGCGTGGCTGCCGATGGGATTAGATATTGCGGTGGATGGCTGACGAGGAGTTTAGCTCGGTGGGGTCCGTGTTGAAGAAGACCGGTAGACGAATGAGGCCTGGCTGAGAACCTGACCTTCCCGGCATGCGTGAACGGTACTCGTATCCCAGATGATCGCCAAGCAGGTAGCTGGACATGGAGGAGCACAAAGCATGGAATTAGTGTGGTCGGACCGTCATAGCAGTTGAAGTGTGAGTAGAATTATTAAGACTTAATTGACACTGGAGCAGGAGAAGCAATGAAGTTGACGGGGTGAGTATGGTCATCGAGGTCGTGTTGTTAGCGCGTATGGACGGAGTAGTGTTGACTGAAGCAGTGGTAGCGTTGCGTTTGGAGTTAACGTGACCATCGTGTTGAAAGCGGAGGAGCGGTTGAAGAGGATGAAGGATCGTGTTTCATGCTGCGGTTTAGTCATGTCGTGACCATTGTGAAATGACTGAATGTGTAGCATTAACTGAAGCTGGAGTCTGACGGACACATGAATTAGGCAAATCGAATTCCGCAGTTGAAAGTGTAAGCATGACGAAGTCCTAAATGTGCGATTATGGAGACAGCGGGAAGCCGCTCCACGCACTTGAGCCGATTCCTGCGCAAACGCAATGTGGATAATCACACCCGTGTGAAGTGAGGGGCGCTGATGTATGGAAAGCTAACTCATGTTGACTAGGTGATGAAATGGTGATGTGAAACGAACGGTGCCGACATGAACATTAAATGCCATTACTGATGAGGAGACGATATGGCGTAATGAGGGACAATATGGCATGCATTTTCCCTTCATTTCGATTGTCAACGACTGACTTTATAATAATAAGCTGCGGAACTGGCTAGTGATTGGAGAGTGAGGCCTAAAGACGTAGAAGGAGTTGAGTAAAGTCCTTCGCCAGCGGAAGCACCAGTTCTTGACTAACTAAAGCTAACCAGACATGATGGAGAACCTATGCTGAAATAATCAGACGAGCTGCGAAGCAATGTTCTGAGGTGTAGTGAGGCTACGAGCACGCTTAGACCCTCAGACACCAGTTACTGTACTTGGAGCGTTCTTTCTTGGCCACTACAGACGTCGAAATGCCAGAGCTACGAGCTCACAACGTGAGGGTCTAACGTCAATCAGGGTTTGTCATATATGCAATATGTGTAGCTGCACCTTTAAGAGAACTGTGTTGCTATGGCTACGATGCTGCCGTAAAGCACATCGTCTAGTGTTGATGTTTTGAATGTGACCAACGTGTGTTGTGATGGACAACCGGTGCATGCTGCTGCCTGCTGTGATGTTTACGTGCCTAAAGTTTAGTGAACTGCTACTTGGATTATACACATGCGTGGACAATGGGACTTCTAGAAAACTGTTACAAGTGACCGAAGCACTTGGCGGACGCATAAAATGCAAGTCAAAGCTAGCCAAGCGCTTCGACAGTGTTCGCCAAGCTCGTTTGAACAACCTAAATACACAACGAATCAAACTACGAAACAGTGTAACTGCCATGACCAAATCAGCTAAAAGTAACTTCATTAATGATAAAGCTCAGGAAAACAAAAACAATCCTCATGAGCTCTGGAAGCTACTAAACAATCAACTAAGCTATGGTCAGAAACTAAAAACCAGATTTTCGAACATAAACATCAAATCTGACAACACTCTCATCACTGACAACCTTGATGTGGCCAACTACTTGAATATCTTCTTTACAAACATATCAACAACTCTGGTTAACAAACTGCCCTCCCACTCTGGGCTCTTTGGTGTAGAGCACATTACAACCTTCTACAAAAACCTAGGTGTTTGTAAAGACGATTTTAAACTAGTTATGGTAACAACTGATGAGGTAATTAAGAAACTGAGTGCCCTCCAACCCCACAAGGCCACAGGCCATGACAACATTCCCTCCAAATTTCTCAGAGACTCAGCCATCTCTATAGCTCCAATCATCACCCACATAGTAAACCTCTCCATCAAACAGGGACAGGTCCCCCAAGATTTCAAACTGGCCAAAGTAACCCCCTTGCACAAGAAAGGGAGTAAATTAGACCCCGGCAACTACCGCCCTATTTCTATTCTTAGTTCCATCTCGAAAGTGATGGAAAAAATAGTCTATGAACAGGTTGAAAAGTATCTTGCCACTAATAAATTATTGTACGAGTTCCAATCTGGCTTCAGAACATCCCACTCCACTGACACATGCCTCCTCTACTTGAGCGACCACATCAAACAAGAGGTGGACGATGGCAAATACTGCGGCATGGTCATGCTGGACCTCCAAAAGGCTTTTGACACCGTGAACCACTCCATACTGGTTAACAAGCTAAAAGCAATTGGTTTCGATAGCACATCAGTGAGCTGGATGCAATCCTACCTGGAGGGGAGAGAACAGATGGTGGAAGTGAACGGAACACTGTCCCCCCCCCTCCCAGTGAGCTGTGGCGTTCCACAAGGAAGCATACTAGGGCCTCTACTGTTCCTAATATATGTAAACGACATGACTTCAGCCTGTGACTGCAACTTGTTCCTGTTCGCAGATGACTCAGCACTGCTGGTCTCGGACAGGGACAAACTGCAGGTTGAAAATGCCCTCAGCTCTGAACTCGGTAGAATCTGCACCTGGCTCGCTGATAACAAACTATCTTTACACCTGGGAAAAACTGAATCCATTCTCTTTGGCTCTATTAGTAATCTCAGCAAGGCAAATGGCTTCTTGGTTAGAGTGGGTGACAATGTTATCACACGTAAAGATGAAATTACCTACCTAGGTTCCATCCTGGAGGCTAATCTTTCCGGTGATAAAATGGCCACCAACGTAATCAAAAAAGTCAACCATAGAACAAGATTCCTCTACAGGAACTCCTCACTGGTCAACAAAAACACCTTGAAGACCTTAACAGGAGCCCTTGTACAGGGTTTCTTTGACTATGCATGCACCTCCTGGTACCACAGCACCTCAAAGGCCCTTAAAACCAGGCTCCAGACTTCCCAAAACAAACTGGTCAGGCTCCTACTTGATCTAGCCCCCCGAACCCACCTCACCCCTGCCCACTTCGACAGGCTGGAATGGCTTAGGGTCGACGACAGAGTACAGCATCTTGCAATGGGTCTGGTCCACAAGATTCGATACACCACCAAGATACCCATGTACCTGTCTAGATACTTCCTTAATGTTAACGAAGTCCACACCCACAACACCAGAGGGAGTGCAACGAACCATGTACAACCCAGATTCGGCACAAACAAGGGACTAAATTATTTTCGCTCCTATGCCACCAAAATGTGGAACGCCCTACCAACTGTCATTAAGACATGCGAATCCCTTGACTCCTTCAAAACCGCTCTCAAAGGGCACCTACGGATGGCTGCAATTCGAAACTGGCCCCCGTAAAATCTGAATCCCCCCCCCCCGCCCCCCCCCCCCTTTTTCCCCTCACTGTATATATTTCTTTTCCCTTTTTACCTCCTTTTTGATGAATTCCTTTTTGATGAATTCCTGTTCTGTCTATAGAAGTGTCTATTTGTACGTCTCTAAATGTTTTGATGATTTGAACATGGTGGACCCTGTTGGAAACAAGTGTAATGCTTAATTGGGTCGTCCACTCACAGTTAACAGCCTTCAATCAATCAATCAAATCGCTTCGGAAAATGGCTAAGTTTAATACCCCGGACAGTTTGCATTCTACCGTCCAAAGAATGGGAAGACTGGAAGCGGCGTATCCAGCCGTATCGTCTGGCGACGAAACTAGCGGAGGATGGGCGAGGTTCAGGTCAGTTCCCCGATATAGTTTGGGAGTCGCTGCGCTAGAAGCGTACAGTAGCGACGAGCGGTAGACGAGAGAGAGGCACCCAGCTGCAGCCTCGCAGACGAGACGTGCTCCGTGAGCGGGCCGTGTTCCGTGAGGGGGCCGTGCTCCGTGAGCAAGAGCACACGCATGCATGCGCATGCGCAACATTATGCGCGTGCACGCCACGCACTTGCTGGTGTGCGCTTAAATGCCGGTTGGTAGTACCAGCTGTGCTTAATCATAATTACGTGCTCCGTTTGGAAAAGTTTGCAATAGCACCCAGCTGCAGTCTCGCAGATATAGTAAGTTTATATATATAGTATATAGAAGTTTGATATAGTTTGTTTGAAATAGTTTCATTGAAAGCTTATTAGTTGGTAAGTGTGCATATTTGAAGACATGCAAATCTAACAATAACATTGTGCCCCTTAGCGCAGTTGAATGCAGAAATACTAGATTCTGTTTGTTTGAAGAAACGACAGTTTCAAATTATGAATTTAAGCTAACATTGTCAGTACAGCTAGTTTCAATAGACAAACGGTCTCCTGTAGGTAATGTATTGAATGTAGTGGCATAAATTATACCTCTTTACCTAATGATTTACCTAATGCTATTTTGAAGGCCTGATAATGGACTTCATTATTTATTCTACAAACTCATGTTGTACAACCAACATGTTTTGTTAACTTAATTACCTGCCAACTCATAATAATAATAATAAAACTATGTATAGCACCTTTCGTGACATGCAATGCAACTCAAAGTGCATTTACAGAGCAATGGAGAAAAGGAGAAGAAGCATAAAACATTAAAATAATAGCAGTAATGCAATACAGTGAGGGCATGAATAACAAGGAATTTAAAAGATCAGTTAAAAGCGAGAGTGTAGAAGTGGGTCTTGAGCTGTGCTTTAAAAGTGTACAGAGGCTGACTGTTGAAGGTATAGTGGGAATTTGTTCACGGACAAGTTGTAATCTGTCAATTTTCTATGGCAGTCCAGAAAAAAGTGCATTGCAGTAATCAAGCTGAGAAAAAAGGCATGGATCAGCAGTATTTGGTCTTACAAGTGGTTTTGGTGGTCTCTATTGTCAAACTTTCAGACTGATGGTTATGACAAATATTGCCTATTTTAACATACTCCTGAATATTGATTTAGCTCTTTTTTTTTTCTTGTCTCATGCCACCATCCTCTCTGGACCCGCTCTCCGTCAAGCGTCCCGTGGACCCGCCCTCTTTCCAACGTCCTGTGGACCCTCCCTCTGTCCAGCGCCCCGTGGACCCGCCCTCTGTCCAGCGTCCTGTGGACCCTCCCTCTGTCCAGAGTGCTGTGTACCTGCCCTCTGTCCAGCGTCCTGTGGACCCGCCCTCTGTCCAGCCTCCCGTGGACCCGCCCTCTTTCCAACGTCCTGTGGACCCTCCCTCTGTCCAGCGCCCCGTGGACCCGCCCTCTGTCCAGCGTCCTGTGGACCCTCCCTCTGTCCAGAGTGCTGTGTACCTGCCCTCTGTCCAGCGTCCTGTGGACCCGCCCTCTGTCCAGCCTCCCGTGGACCCGCCCTCTTTCCAATGTCCTGTGGACCCTCCCTCTGTCCAGCGTCCCATGGACCCGCCCTCTGTCCAGCGCCCCATGGACCCGCCCTCTGTCCAGCGTCCAAATTTACGGTAAGCAAGAACAAAAACATGGTAATACATCAAAATAGTCATGTGAATCATACGTAAGCTAAGAACCTAACAGTGGAATATCTATATAATAATACTGCATATACAATATAGAGTGCTATGTCTCCAAAACAATATTAAACTGACTTAATAAATGTCTGCAACACAGTGTTTAACTATATGATGCTGTTTATTAGCTAGTCTATGGTAGTCTTAGTGATGGTGGTCTCTGTTGTCAAACTTTCAGTGTTCAGACTGATGGTTATGACAAATATTGCCTATTTTAACATACTCCTGAATATTGATTTAGCACTTTTTCTTTCCTTTTCAGAAACACATATCAGTTCTGAATTCTGGCGACCTGCCAGTGATGGAGAAGTGCGGCCAGAAGTACAGCTGCCCATTCTGCCCCACAGAGGTCTTTAAACCTTGCAAGCAAAGTGCCTGCAAGAAGCATCTGTCGTTGCACATCAACAGAGCTGTGTGTCACAAAGGTGTGTTGTATGGGAACAATAAAACAGAAGTTGTATGACAAGCTTGCATTGTTTAGACCTGGCCGATTCTAAAAAATGCCTTCTAAATCCTGACCCAAGTTGTCCACTTCAGAAAGACCATTCCACAACATTACATTTGTTGTTTTTCAGATTTGATCATCTGCAAGTGTGGCTTGAAGTGTCGCCCAACTACACACTTCCACTGTGCATACTGCACTTCAAGTTATGTTCGTCGAGATGACTTCATTAAACATATCAGACAATGTGAAGACCCAGAGCCGTCCTCTCTGCAGCGTCTCGTGGACCCACCCTATGTCCAGTGTCCCGTGGACCTGACCTCTGTCCAGTGTCCTAAGCCATCCTCTCTGAAGCATCACCAACAGCTGTCCTCTTTGGAGTCTTCCTCTCTGGAGCCTCCACTGAAGCGTTCCTTGCAGCTGTCCTCTCTGGAGCCCTCCTCTGTCCAGTATCTTCTGCCGCTGCCTGTCCAGTGTCCGCCCTCCGATGTCCAGTATCCGCCGCCTGTCCAGTGTCCTCTGGTGCCCTCCGATGTCCAGTATCCGCCGCCTGTCCAGTGTCCTCTGGTGCCCTCCGATGTCCAGTATCCGCCGCCTGTCCAGTGTCCTCTGGTGCCCTCCGATGTCCAGTATCCGCCGCCTGTCCAGTGTCCTCTGGTGCCCTCCGATGTCCAGTATCCGCCGCCTGTCCAGTGTCCTTTGGTGCCCTCTGATGTCCAGTATCCGCCGCCTGTCCAGTGTCCTCTGGTGCCCTCCGATGTCCAGTATCCGCCGCCTGTCCAGTGTCCTCTGGTGCCCTCCGATGTCCAGTATCCGCCGCCTGTCCAGTGTCCTCTGGTGCCCTCCGATGTCCAGTATCCGCCGCCTGTCCAGTGTCCTCTGGTGCCCTCCGATGTCCAGTATCCGCCGCCTGTCCAGTGTCCTCTGGTGCCCTCCGATGTCCAGTATCCGCCGCCTGTCCAGTGTCCTCTGGTGCCCTCCGATGTCCAGTATCCGCCGCCTGTCCAGTGTCCTTTGGTGCCCTCTGATGTCCAGTATCCGCCGCCTGTCCAGTGTCCTCTGGTGCCCTCCGATGTCCAGTATCCGCCGCCTGTCCAGTGTCCTCTGGTGCCCTCCGATGTCCAGTATCCGCCGCCTGTCCAGTGTCCTCTGGTGCCCTCCGATGTCCAGTATCCGCCGCCTGTCCAGTGTCCTCTGGTGCCCTCCGATGTCCAGTATCCGCCGCCTGTCCAGTGTCCTCTGCTGCCGCCTGTCCAGTCTCCTCTGGAGCCCTCCTCTGTCCAGTCTCCTCTGCAGCCCCCCAATGTCCAGTCTCCTCTCGAGCCATCTGTCCAGTGTCCCATGCAGCCGTCATCTTTGAAGCGTCGCCATCAGCTGTCCTCCCTGGAGTCTTCCTCTCTGGAGCCTCCACTGAAGCGTTCCATGCAGCTGTCCTCTGTCCAGCCTCTCATGCAGCTGTCTTCTCTTGAACTGTCCTCTATGCAACAGTCTTCATCTTCCTCACATGTGTCATCCTCTGATCAGCCATCTTTGCCAGCCTCATGTGCAAAGGTCCCACAAGTAAGAAGGTCGAAGGTCAAGTTGGTTCGCTGTGGTCAGTGTAGTATGGTATTGAATAAAAAAAATCTCCGAAAACATTTGGAACGAAAACATTCAGTACATAGTGTCAAGGACATCACAGCAACATCCTACCTAAGAAGCGAGTGCATAGATGCCAAAAATGGCATGTTTGTTGTTCTCAAGACACTGCATGGATGCACTATTCCCTTGCATGTGCAACAGAGGTCCTGGGGAGGAGACCACAAGCTTCGTTGCGAGTCCCTCAGCTGTCGGCAGAATCAAGAAGTGGCCTTAAGAAGTGATCTCACAAGCTTCAGATGTGTTCACCTCCGCTCACTTGACTACTGTACAGTGACGGTTACAGCCCCAGAGTTGCTTCAAGACACCTTGCAGTTGATGGTGACGCAGAGATGGTTTGGGGAAGACAAGTTGAGGGAGTGCATGAAAAGAAAAGAGGCTGCCAGTGCACAGCAAGCTCCATTGTCTGTTTGTACCACCCTGATGTTTCCAAAATATTGTGTGTCTGTCTATGAGCCATCAGTCTCTTATTACAGTCGTCTTGGGCGGGTGATGGTCGTCTATAATAAGAAGGAGAACACCTGGCATTGTGGTTGCAAGAGCTCTTGCAGGTCATGCGCTCACAAATACATTGCAAAGTGGCACCTCTTTCAGGAACATCGAGACCTCTTCAGGCGGGTGAGATCAACAGAGCATTCATTGCAAATGGAGGAAGAAGTTGGACAACATGGATCTTTGGACGGCAGGAGTGATGAATCGGTATACCCTCCTGAAGGTGAGATTCTGAAAAGGATGGTCGAATACATATTCAACCGAAAGAAGCTTCCAGCTGTACTGCAAGAGGACTTGCGGAAGAGGAAGACTAAGGAGGATTACCCGACACACTTGATTCCTCCCGAGTCCCAGTGCTCCATCTGTCCTGGAAGGGTGCCCCTGAGTGACTGCATTAAAATCACCTCATGCTAAAATTGTCACCACTGACGGCATTATTGAAGGTAAGTTTAAATCTAATTTGATTGGCGTAAATCTGATTTAAGTAATATATTAAATTTAAATCTTATTTTAAGAACTAATATACAGTATTATCTTTTAGACATAAGTACATACTGCAAGAGGTGTCCCATGTGTGGCATGTACTATCGGTACCAAGAGTTTGCAGATGGACTACATAACTTCAATGACAGCATACTTCTTAGTCTTCACTTCTGTCTCCATTTGAGGTCTAATCTGCAGGTTTGCATTTTTCTTTAATTATGCTGCAATTATCTACAGTGTAATTTTATTTCTTAATTGAGTTGGTCAACAAAATGGTTAAATATTGTTTCTTCGTTGGAATTTAATCCTAGGTATACATGCATAGGAGGCAGAGTGAATGCCTTACAATGCTTTGATGTTGCCTTCCCTTTCAGACCAACCAGTCTATTGGGAGTGCTATTCTGGCTCTAGAATATCTTACAGAGAAGAAGTTCCCCTTGGCTGATTCACTCCATCACGGGTACCTGCATTTTGAGGCTCTATCTGAGCATGACTACAGTTACAACTGTGTGCGTTGTGGGGACCATCCACCAGTTGTCGTCATGGATCTCCATAGAAAAGCTGTGTTCAACATGTCTGGTAAACATTTTGGCTTTCTCATAATCATAGATGGGGAGGGTGTTTATAGTATAAGGTAACTACTACTACACAACTTCCCTTCCTAAATTCATTTATTTCTAAATGTGCAGAAAATTATTGCTTTTATGTGATTGTAAGGTTCTCTGTGGTGGTCATAATATTGATACAAGTCTGTTATTTGTAGCCAGTGACCTCAAAATGCCACCTGAGGGCTACAAGGGAGAAGTGAATGTGGAAGAGTTCTGGGATTCTGTTGGCAAGCAAGAGATTGCCAGGGGGTTTCTTACTAGTAAGTACAAAAGATTTGCTGACTTGCACTCAACAATGGAGATGTAAAACTTTATTGAAAAGATTCCTATTGATAAAAGTTTACAGTACACTCTAGTGCATTTCTTTCTTCCATTAAGGTAATAAGGAGAATCCTTTCTCTGTGCCACCATCCTACGAGTACTGGGCTCCTTGGATTGGTCCCAAGACCAGGAAGTCTGCAGTTGTGTTGAACACTGAATTCCACAAAGTTCCTACAGCTAGAGTTTCTGTTAATGAGGCGGAACTGAGTGTAACTGAGAGTCGTCTTATTGATGAGCTCATGAATAAACGGGTATGGAATATTGTGCATGCCTGTTCAGATTTACACAATGGCAATTGCAACAGAAATTTTCATTACATTTAAAGTCTCTGCATTTATTATTACCCAGGCTGGGGTCATTCGAGACCTATGTAAAGAGTGTGGCCTGGATACTGTTGGCTCCAGAAACGACCTTATTCAGAGACTGAAGACTGAGATGTCATCGAGGGCTGGCTATGACAAGATCTTTGAAAAGATATGGGGTGCATCAGGTATTTCTTACATAATGCATGATTTATTTTCACATTTTGGTAACACTTTATAATAACTAGGTTCATTATAAGTTATAAGTACATAATTAATAAACCGTTAACTATTTAACAAGTCATTAATAACTAACAGTTAAGGACTTATAACGATGACTCATGGATAGTTAACTACTTATGATGGATAGTTATAAAAATGTTTGCTCCATTTATTAATAATTTATCTCTGTCCAGGTGGCTGGGCAGCTATACTTTGCCCATGTGGCATTGTGTACAGCTTGAAGGTTCTACTCAGGGGAGAGAGCCCAAGGGACTACGCAGATCTACTTCTGTCATGGCAGCACATGCCTAATGTTAGTGTGTATGACTTTGCAAGAGGTTTGGCTAGGCACACCAACTTGAGGTCACCCATCACCTTCAGTCCACATGAGGGGCGGCTGTTGGATCCAACTCCTGAAAACATCAGAGATGCCAGAGAGGGTAGAATTCATGTTGATCTTCCTTGGCTGTCGGAAATGCAGAATCCTTCTGCTGTTGACTGTCATCCATACACAGGCTCCAAAGAGCATTATGCTCTGAGTGACAAATTCCACGAAGGCAATTCCACAGATCCAAAGGATGTTCTGCGACGTGTGGGTTTGGTGCCACAGCTGTCTGGGCTTCTCAACACACAAGTTGTAGAACAGTTCTTCGCACACATGAGGAAAGCTAATTATTTCCTCAACAACACGGCACCAGCAACCTACATCTTCATGTTAAGAAATATGTTGCATCACAGAAACGCCAGGCTGAATAAGGAGACTACAACACGCATTGAAAACACCTTTGGAAAAGCGGTCCAATTCAATGTATACAGCCAGGCAGTCATGGGTACTTATGTTTCTCTTTTTAATTAGAAAGATTTCATGTTAAATGCCTGTTAAATGTTAAATCTTTTTGTAAATGTGCAATTTCCCTCTGGCAGCCTCCTCTGCTGTAGACCCCCTGCCAGTTTCATCTGATGTACAAGACCACCTGCCAGTGTCCTCGGGACAAGACCCCGTGTCGTCTGATGATCTTGTCCAGGGGATTCTGCCAGAGGATCTTGTTCAAGGATCATGGGACATGGATCTGTCTCCACAGGATTCACTGATGGATCAGCCATACCATGCAGAACCAGGTGACAGATGCAGTGGTATTGGGCATGGTATCTTGGCTAATATGACACACTTTTTTTTCTGTAGCTGATGCAGTCCTTTTTGTCTTTCGGTTTTCATCTTGTTCTGTCAGTATGTGACGATGGCTGCCAGGCTCTAACATCACCTGAAAACATCCGGGGAAGAAGAGACTGGGACTTCGCTTTCCATGGGGGACAGCAGACACTGGTACAAAGAAAAAAAAAAGAAAACTGTCAGACTATGTGTTGTGACATTGCTACAATAATGTGTACAATTTCTTTCCTTGACTGTTAAAGCTTGACTATGTGCTGAATGGGCAACGTTCTCCTGAAGAGCACATTATTGATGTCGGCGCAATAACTTTAAAGCGCAAAGATTTCCTGACTTTGGGGTTGGAGAGGGAGGTGGAAGCCACGGTGAGTACTATATCTCTGCTGTCGGGAGGAAACCACCTAACTCCAAAATGTTCATTTTTCAGGAAATTAAAACCTTATATTTTGAAAACGAAGCAATACAGTCTCATCAAAGTTGGTGTTGTGACTTTCTATATTGTC
The DNA here is from genome assembly GCF_951216825.1 of Electrona antarctica. NCBI lineage: Eukaryota > Metazoa > Chordata > Actinopteri > Myctophiformes > Myctophidae > Electrona > Electrona antarctica. The sequence goes on from NW_027637197.1 coordinate 40,365, forward strand.
AATGACTTCCATGAGAGGGGTAGAGGTGGTGGAGTCCAATGGCCTTAAGTGGTTTTGTCCAAAGTAATTTTTACTACTTTCCATTGGTTCAATATCTGCAAAACAACACACAGACATAAAGGGTGTTCAATAGCACTGATTTATGCAACAACAAAGAAATCTAAAATGGACTTAGGAGGTTTCTTCCCGACAGCAACGATATCATGATCTCAAAAGGCAAAGATCAATTTTCTAAAACTCAACTTATGCTTCATGCAACTTTACAGATTGTCAACTGCTGTCTCACCATGATCTCTGAGATTGCCAGATGTCGAGTAAGTTGTGTTTCTAAGTTTCTTAAGAAATTATTTAAATGTTTTTGGACATATTGAAAGGTAGTATGTATTTACAGGGAAAGGATGTAGTCACCATGGATGCGTATGTGGTGGCGTCATGGAAGGCACCATATGATGACGATCCCTTTCTGTCCCTACCGGTAATTGATCATCAAACTTATCTGATCAATATAAATGAAAGCTCTAACTTCTAAAAACTTTGTATGCCAGTCTACATTAAAACTTTTTTTCCCTTATTCTCGTAGGATGATGCAGCTTCTAAAGACCTCATCCTATGCCCGACATGGAAACCAGGACACTGGATGCTCAGTGTAAGGCTTTTTGCATGTCAACAAATGTAGTCTTTATAACTTTGTAACGGGTGCAGTACTTAGTTTAGACTAGTCATTGGTTAGACCAGTCATTAGTCCTACAACTACAACCTATCTCAAACCCTCACCCTAAACCTAACCTCCCACGGGGCAGCACACCTAAACCTAACCTTAACCAATGTCTAACCAATGACTAGTCTAAACTAAGTATGCACCCCCTGTAACTACTTTAATAGAGTAATGTATACTTCTGTGATCAGTGTCAATATTGTTTTGACAATATTATTTTGGTCATGTAATTGAAAACCACATGTGTGTGTGTGTGTGTGAAGGTGAAGTGAGCGGTGCCTCTTATCATGATGTATGACACAGTAACGTGCTGCTACCGACAAATAGACACACATAGTCACATGCTGGAGTGGTTTGTACCGCTCAAAAATAATTTATTCGATTCAAAGGAGCTTTATTGGCATTAGAAAACAAACGTTTACATTGCCAAAGCAAGTGTCACAAACTCTCAATACAATAAAAACAGTTGAAAGTGGAGAAAGTATATACAGTTGGACAGGGTACAGCATTTTGTAAATGGAGCTATGTCACATTGCATCGTTATGTACATGTTATAACGGGTTATAAAGCTTTTTTGAAACTAATAGCAGCACTTCTTTTCAGTCACTTTGGGACAAATGGCAGCATTTTTCTCATGACTATTTAAATGGTATACAGAAAACTCAGATTTAAGATCTGTTTAAAGGTAGCAGCTCTGTTTCACAATTGCTTTTAAAGAAAAATAGAGGTTACACATGATGCTAATTCTTTTTTGCAACTTCTTTACCACTGTTTCTCAGGTCATAAGACCAAAAGACAAAGTCTTGCACTTCTTAGACTCTAAGAACCCTCATGGCTTTGGCAGTCAGGAAAATCTCTCACTTTTCAGGTTATTTTTAATGCAATTTTGGCCCGAGTTCAAAAGTTGGCCCTCGAGTTCAAAAGTTGGCCCTCAAGTTCAAAAGTTGGCCCGACGTTCAAAAGTTGGCCCTTAATTTCAAATGGCCCAATTACCTTCTATGAGTTGTACAGCTGCATGTGTTGTGCTGGCGTGACTTGTATTGCTTGGTTGCATGTTTTATGTTGCATGTGTGACTTGTATTGCTTGGTTGCATGTTTTATGTTGCATGTATGACTTGTATTGCTTGGTTGCATGTTTTATGTTGCATGTATGACTTGTATTGCTTGGTTGCATGTGTTCTGCTGCATAACTTCTGTTGCTGTGAAATGCATGCACTCTTGGATGAGTTGGGTATTTCTTTCTGTTCTGTATGGCTTTATAGGAGAGTGAGATCTGGACTGGTTCAAATGTATGACATTTTATATTTCTAACTTACACCCCATCTTAAGCATGGAACTATCAGATGAGTTTAAACGTAACCACGGTAACCGTGCTGATATCATACATTTGACTCAATCCATCAAGTCATGTGCAGTGTAGTATTTTCTGCCACTACAACTTGTAAATAGTAATTACATGTTTATTTTGCAGTAAAATGGCTATGAAAATGGTGCCTGGGCTTTGGACTGTCATGAAGAATAAGGTAGTAATAAAGAAATGATGTATACTGTATTCATCTACTGTAGGTGTATTATGCGTTAGACTTGAACCATTCTGTTTCTTCCAGAACATCCCCCTACAGATGGATGGACTGTGTTGTGGAGTCTTCATGCTGATGGTAAATTAAATTGACACACAAAGCTGTTATTACTGTACTTATTGCGTACTGGTTATTGAATGAAAATTACATTGTATGCTTGAAATGTGTTGCAGTATGCTCTCCACCTGGTGATTGATGAGCCATTTGACTTCAGTTTTGTGAGTTGAAATTGTACACATTTACACACAAACCTTCATTAAGTCTTCATTTTGAAGTTTGTTGACTCTTGTTTATTTCTTAGATGGACATACCAAAGATAAGGCTGTGGTGGTGTCTGCTTCTGATGGAGAATTTCACTCTCGGCGGGTAAAAGAGTAAAATAATGTAATGCAATTTATTTTGACATTTTTAAGTCTCTGAATCTAACCTAAACCTTCTTTCTAATATAGTCAAGGAAGGAAATTTGCCCATTGGTCAGATGATGCACTGAAAGTGCGGGAGGACGCAGACAACGACGCAGACAACGAGGCATGTTTCTTAATAGCGCATGAACAAGTTGAAATTTGTATTTGTCTGGTTACACTTATTTTACTGTTCTGTAAAATGACCTGTTCCCTATGTTAAATTTTAGGATCATGACTGTATGGCTGCCTCTATTGATGTCTGCATCTTCCAGAAAAGGTAAGTGATGGGACAAATTGTGAAATTTGCAAATATCACTTAAAGGGGAATACCACTATTGTTGTGTGGAAATAAGAAAGTCCCCCCCATTCTGTGTTGCCTAGAACTGGAGGTCTGAAAAAAAGATGTACTTCATAATGTTACTGATTTTATTTTTTCTTCAGACCTCCAGTTGTCGGCAACACAGAATGGGGGGACCTTTGTATTATTTCCACACAACTATAATGTATATTAATGGTAAAATGTTGAAAATGAGTGGTATTCCCCTTTTTAAGCAAAAAGTGCATATGTTATTAGATGGTGGTATCCTGAACACGCAAACCCCCTAATGGTCCAGTGTCAGAGGTGCCAAGGGTGGCTCCACACACACTGCGCTGGAATCGCAGTCCCAGTGGACAGTTTTTGCTGTGGATGTAACAAGCATCCCCATTCACTGGAAAGGTTTGCAATTTGTTTTCTGGGCAGTGTTATAAGCTTGTTGGTAATTATGGGATAACAAAAGGGATTCTATTTCACTACAGGACGTTGGAATTAAGCAGAGCTGGGATTGCTGGGGTGGTAACGGGACCAGAAATCCAGGTAAGAGATTTGCACATTTTCAAACTAAAGTTGTATGTTACTTTGCATATTGAGTTCTTTAGATGTAATTTGCGTCTGCTTTCTCAGGCTCTTCACACAACCCTGACATCAGGACAGCAACTCTCAAGCAGACTGTACCTGTACCAGAACAAGCAGGGATGTTGCAAGCTCCGGGACAGCTTGAGACGGAGGAAGTTCACAGTTTTCATGGAAAATGAGGTATTTTTAATGTTAAGAAGATACAATCTCACTGTATACATGTATACATTATTAGTTGTCAGTTAATTATGTCTATCTCCCCCAATTAGACAAACGAGTTGGTCAGACTCGTAAAAGGAACGCTACAGCTGTCCAATGACCTAGACCATATGGACTTCATCTTGGATGTGATGCTTCCTGAGGTATGCATCATGGACGAATGAATAATGTATAATTTTTTTGGGGCGATAGTTCAATGTTTGTTTTTAAAAACGCCTTAACAATAAAGATAATTTAATGTTCGTTTTGCATCATCATTACATCACCTAATCATAGCCTCCTCGATGTTGTAAGATGATAAGAGCGCCCCTCACTTCACATGGGAGTGATTTTTTTGTATTTTTTTTTAAAATGTTATGTAGACATGTTATGCATCAACAATTGATCTTTGTATTTTGTTTCTTTGCAGACTATGATATACATACTGAAGAAGCTGGAGGGGTTTACCAGATTCAGATCAGAACAGGCCCTCGACATTTATTCTTTCACTTAAGATAACATTTAGTCTGTCATAAGTTGTCACCCACCGAGTTGATTTTGAAAACGGTTCACAGAAAGTTTGCTTTTAAAATAGTTCGCAAATGTCACATGGCCACATGTTGAGATAGGTTGACAATCATAAATTCCCATTTAGGCGGGGGAGATGGTTGAAGGGTGCTCTGTGTGTTTTATCAAACATTATTTGAAAATAACATTATTTGAAAATGTTTGACACAGGCTCTAGTGAGGAATGAGCAAAGCAAAATTTCATCAGCTACTCAAACATACTGTAGATTAAATGTAACAGTTGTTTTTTTCAATGTTCTTTTTTCTTTTTAAATAATGTACAAGACGGAATGGAAACATTGTGCCCCCAAGAGCTGAATCTTTGCAAATGTCTGACTCTAGTCACTCTTGGGATGTTGTCACTATGAGGTTTCCAACAGTATTACAGTTTTCATTCGGGGGATGATGCTCAGTGACATTGCCAATGTCCAAAGGCTCCAGTGAAATTTGTTCTTTATGTGACTCTTCGCTGTCTCTGCTTCTCTGCATTCATAAGGTTTTGGATGAAAGTGCACATTTAAAAGCCAGGACCTGGAACGGGGGTTGCAAGGCTCTGCAATATAAAGTTGTGACCTATTGAAATAAGTCGAGATGTCTCACAGAGTTTGAGTTAATAAAGTGGTTAACTTTGATCCTGCCTCTGTGCCTGCTTTGAGTGATGTTTGTATTACCTTTTAATTGCCAAATCAAATGTGCTTCAGACTTGATGGCAAATTTATACAAGGTTGCTTTAGTGTATGTTGTGTACAATGTTCAGAATTCAGTCCGTATAGCATTACATTTTTTTTGTAACGGTTAAACCATTTATAAACTTTTAAGCAGTTTGTAGACAAGTAGTGAACGGTTTGTTCACATTCGTAAACAAATAAAGTGCTACCAGTTTTCTTGAAACATTGCTTTGCCTTTCTTTAACTGGATAATGTAATAACTTAAGACTATACAGTAGGGCTTATCACACCTGCTAAAAGCACTCATTTGGAAACTGATGTATGATGCTGACCATGATACTGATATATTGCTGACAAGATACTGACTATCCCTAGGTGTTAACACAGGAGATTTTCACCTGGACTATACCATTTTTGTATTATGGTATATCTCAATGTTTCTGATGTCGGTGGGTCTTTTAGTACCTTCATGCTTGCCATGTATTGCTGTACTTCAATATGTTTTGATATAGATTATTTTAAATTGGGTAAAATATAGAGTTTAGTAATGAGATACTGTGTGTGTGTGTGTACACTGGACAATTGAAGCACCATTTAAGACACGTGCATGGAACCCCTGGACTAGGGATGAACTATGATTTATGAAATACCTAATTTATCTTTCCCCTTCTACTCCTAACCAATCTGTAAACATGTATTTATTGAATAAACACCTAGATTGGCTTTCCCACAACTTGCTCCTGAGTCTGTGTGTCTGTGTATTAGGGCTGTCTCAAATAACTGAAATGAGTTTTGTGAAAAAAGTCAAAAAGTCAATTTGTGAAATGAATTAGATTAAGATTTATAACACAATTAATGCATGCTTGGATGACCCACCCCATACTCTCATCCACTGCACTATCTATAGCCCTATCTGGATGGGGGGGAAACGTTGGTTATTGCCTTAAATTAAAAGGCTGCCTAATTTACATAGGCTCAAATCACAATCAGAGAGACACCATCCTACCACAGTGGATGTGTTATGTGAGATGAGAGAGATGAGATGTAGCCTACTTTATTATCCCTGCAGGGAAATTGATGCATCAGACACAATGTGAAATAAACAGAAATCAAACAGACAGACAGAAACACATCAGATACAAATCACAAGGAGAGTGGCCAGATGGGACAGTTCCTCATTTCCAAGACTTTTCAGGCGTCCCACAAATTGAGACCCTGTCCCACATTGTGACTGGCAGGCATCAGTGTTCAAATGCCCTAATGATAACACCACTCATGAACAAAATGAGCATTTTAAAACAAAATGTGAGACACCACAGAGATTTAATAATGAAATTATATGCAATAGGCTATTAGGCCTATATGGTCGAATATGACATCAAGGCATTTAAGTAATAAGTTGCTATAACCCCGTCCCCGTGTCCCACACAAGTGATACTTGTCCAGACCATAGACCACAGACACAGGACCATATGCATTGGGGGACAAAGTTCTTAAGAATGTGTTGTTGCGACTGTAGGCCACTGTTTACTATGAAAACCTGCATTTCAGGTCAGTCAGTCAGTAAGTGTGTCATGTCACGCCTCGTGTCACGCCTCCAAATATGGTCAAGCCTCATGACATCACGTCTCGTGACACGTCACACCACCATATATGGCCGTCTCCATATATGATATAAGATCACGACACTGACCTAATCAAACCTCATCATCTGGAACAGTCTCCCTACAGAAGTAAGAGAGACCTCCAACTATTTGACCTTCAAATTTAACCTGAAGAGGTGGCTAAAAACAAATCAAATCTGTAATCATGAGTAACTATCAGCACTATTTAGTATTCATCACCGGTGTCATTTTTCACTTCACTTTGCAGTTGTTCTGTCCCCTGTACCATGTTGATCTGTTCCATGTATTGTACAGTATTGTATTATGTTTTTGTATGGACATAGTGTTGGGTGCTGGCACATATGCACACATGGCATCAACGCATGGTGTTGTGTGCTGGCACACTATACACTCTGTCTTTCTTTTATCTGTATTGTATTGCATTGTATTGTACTGTATGTGTCATTGTATGTTTAGTTTTACTACCATTTTAAGAGCCTGCTCAGGGACTACAGATGTAAATTAGCTTATGGCTAACTCTGGCACATTTACATGGAAGTGAAAACTGAAATATTGATTAATAAGCATTGTCCCTGTCAAATAAATAAATAAATAAACCCTGGATAGCCATACATGGAGAAGACTGGATCATCACCTAGATCTCCATATATGGAGCTGAGCCGGCCAGCAACTCTACATCTGACCTCAAACCCTTAGATCTCCATATATGGAGCTGACCTGTTCTGACATTCCATATGTTGATCCTCCCCACCCGTCCTTCCTCTTCGATGTCTCCCTTTTGACTGATACCTGTCCATTCAAACTCTAGACGGGCCTGCCCCAAAGTTATTAGTAGAGTTCTCAACAGGCCCACAAATTAAGGCCCGGCCCTACCTGGGCCCTCATCAAACCCTGTACACTCAAGACACGCTCCATGGCCAGTACAGAGTGAAATATGTTGATCTGACCCCCCCATGCCAAAGCACCAGCGCTCGCCCAGCAGTCTGCTGTCACCCAGGCAGATGTGTGCACGTGACCTCGCTTCTCGCCCTCAGGGCGTCACTGGTATAGTCTGATGGCGGTTGGCAAGATGGTCTACTGTTATTTATCTTTCTATTCCCACAACAATATAGACTACAGAAAAATATGGCATATTTTGGACATAGTTCGAATGGTCATCATTGATCATGACTAATTATTTTGTAAGAAATGTAATGTAAAGTAATGTAAAACATTAAAAATGTAATCGTTTGACAGCCCTAATACTATATATTATTATTAGTGTGGTTGCCCAAATATAATAATTTATAATATTTCACACACACACACACACACACACACACACACACACACACACACACACACACACACACACACACACACACACACACACACACACACACACACACATAACCCCCCCAAGGACCGCTGGTGGTTCCGCGAGAAGCCCCTGACTTTTTTAGGACTTGCCCTGCCAGTGGTTCGGGAATGATTGTGGGGTTTTCATGCTCATGGTAAGATGTCTTAAGGTATATCTCACATAGTGTATACAGACAGACTAGTGTTTCATTTGTCATAATAAACAGACAATGGCACTGGTACAGTAACTCACCTTGATTACAGCTGCTCTACAATAGGCACAGCTGGTGTGTGTGTGTGCGTGTGTGTGTGTGTGTGTGTGTGTGTGTGTGTGTGTGTGTGAGCGTGCGTGCGTGCGTGCGTGCGTGTGTGTGTGTGTGTGTGTTTATCTCAATATGCAACATATTGTGAGTGCTTAAGTGGGCAATAATCTGGTTGCCAGACTATAGTAATTGCACAACTTTATTATTATTATTAGTATTATTATTATTATTAGTATTATTATTATTAGTATTATTATTATTGGACTTATTGATGTCATATGGGTCTGTATGGTATTTTCCATTATTACGTTATATCATGCTGATTCCATTGTTATAAGACATATAGGCCTACCATGAAACAAGCTTTTTATACCAGGATTTAGATTAGATAGATTTAGATAGATTTAGATTTATTTAGATAAAGGCGCTATATAAATGCACCATTTAACATTTAGGCCTATAAAGAATTTCGGTATATATTATTATATTAAACTATAATATAGTTCTCAACCAAAACGGTTGAGAAATGAAAGAGTTACCATGTGGGGGTCCCTGGGGGTCCCTAGGGGTCCCCGAACCTTGAGACCCCCCGCCCTCCCTCTATACACACGCGTGTGTGTGCGGCGTGCGCGCGTGCGTGTGTGTGCATACCCCGCGGACCCCCGCGGACCCCCACCTGGGCACGAGACCACCGGGAGCGCGCCCGGGACGGCGGCCCGGTTTGAACGAGATTCCCGCCGTACGAAACGGACCAGGGACGGCCGAGATACCCCGCGGACCCCCGCGGACCCCCACCTGGGCACGAGACCACCGGGAGCGTGTCCGGGACGGCGGCCCGGTTCGAACGAGATTCCCCCCGTACGAAACGGCCCAGGGACGGCCGAGATACCCCGCGGACCCCCGCGGACCCCCACCTGGGCACGAGACCACCGGGAGCGTGTCCGGGACGGCGGCCCGGTTCGAACGAGATTCCCCCCGTACGAAACGGCCCAGGGACGGACGAGATACCCCGCGGACCCCCACCTGGGCACGAGACCCCCGGGAGCGCGTCCGGGACGGCGGACTGAAGGGAACAAGGGAACGCCCCTTTTCTGTTTCCGTTTATTTGTTTCCGTTTCCGTTTCCTTTTCTCTGGCTGATGCTCCCACCCCCTCCTCAAGCCCACCCCCTCCTCACGGAGCCCCGCCCCCTCCTCCCTACTGCGCGGCGGCACACTCTCTCATAACCTCCCTCACGGAGCACCGCCACTCACGGACCACGACTCGTCTGCGAGACTGCAGCTGGGTGCTATTGAGACGAGAGGGCTAATGGTAGCTGTTGGATAATGTTTGGTAGCAGGTAGCTGCGGCATATGGCTAGTGAAAGCAGTATGAGCTGCTGGAAATGTTTGAAAAGCATGTGGTTGCAACCTAAGCTAATGAAGCGGAATGTTTGGTAGAACGAAGCGCCCTCACTAGCGGAATGATTGAAGCATGAATCTGAAACACTAGCAGATTACCATGGCATGAATTAATTGGAGCAAAGTGTTAGCGATGGGGAAATAGGACGGTATTGCGTCCGCGAATGAGGCAGCATCGGAACGGAATCGAAGTTAGGCTGTTAGCAGTTACGTTTGCGTTGTGAGTTGGACCATTCAAGTGAACAAATAGCAGTGCGAGCAAGTAGTGTAATACTGTATCTGATGGAGGCATGCAGGGCCTGGGACGCTGGCGAGGCACCCGTCGGTGTGTCCTAGGATGAAAGCTGCGGGACCAGGGCGGTGAGGGCGCCTGGTCGTGGAAGCAAGATGTTGTCTTCATGTTGAACTACGAAGTTGGTTGGAAAGAAACGACGGATGGTGAGCTGAGATGAGCTCTCGTGTCTGTGTGTGACCTGAACGGAAGGCATAGGTGAGACAAGGAAGTAGGAGGCACCCTTTTAAGGGGCCCAGACGTGAGATGCACTGATCTGGTTGGAGCAGGGCAGAGGGTCGATTAGGGGAACTGAGTTGGGTGGTGGCTGTTCGTTCCACCTCTCAGTTGAACTTTCGTTTATAACTTACACATTAGGCCTGGTGACCCAAAACACACTGAATTCAATGGAGCGACATTCTATAAATAGCTATTATATAAATATAATGGGGATTTCTGCTTTGTATAGAACTCACCCCCAGAATGAGTTACAGACATTACTGTCTGGTGCTCTTGAACTCGGGGATATGAGAACCAAGACGGTGAGTGCATGGTTTCTGGCCGTTTTATAGGAAGCAGAAGTCCTCTAAAAATATGCCGTTCCATAGACTAAAATGTATTCTTGGTGAATACATTTAAATATAGTGAATGGAATAGTACTCCTGATCAGGACGGCACTAGAGCTCTGTGAAGGGGTCAGGGGTCAGCTAATGGTGTGAAGTAGTTAGGGTGGCACTACTTTAGGTTGGTTGTAAACCCAATGCATGACTCAGAGACATCTATCTGGAAAAAACAATATGTCCAGGAGGCAAGTGTGTAGAGGCAAGGAACCACAGCAATAAGCTAGCATAGCTCCTGACAACTGTCGCCTGTACAGTGACCTACTGTCAAGGGAGTGAGAGCAGCGCTTCTTTGATGTACGGCCACCCTTAGATGTTCTGACGATTTGAGTTGACGTATCTTCGAGGTCTATTTCTCACTCTGTGAATGGCAGGAGTCACCAGAACGTCATGGCTCCTGAGAAGCACAACATCCGGATGTGTGGCTGGAGTCTCCACCAGAGCGCCAGGGCTCTAGTGAGGGTTCCAGTTCTTTGGAACCTCAACAGCTGGATGTGTGGCTGGAGTCTCCACCAGAGCGCCAGGGCTCTAGTGAGGGTTCCAGTTCTTTGGAACCTCAACAGCTGGATGTGTGGCTGGAGTCTCCACCAGAGCGCCAGGGCTCTAGTGAGGGTTCCAGTTCTTTGGAACCACAACAGCTGGATGTGTGGCTGGAGTCTCCACCAGAGCACCAGGGCTCTAGCCTGGTTCCCAGCCTGATTCACTGTGTTCAGCGAAGTGACAAAACAAATCATGGAACGCAGCAAATTACTCTGGAAACCTGCAGGCTCACAGGGCTTTTATAAGATGTATTTATCAAAATGATAGATATTTCGGTGGGTCGGTAGTACTACGTTGAGTCCTAACAACACTTGCTTCACTCACTCACACCATGCTGTGTCCAAACATTTCCACCGTCTCCCGTCGCGTTGTGATGACGTCCATTTATGACGTCGTACCTTCAGTGGCCGGTCTCCAATGTTGTGACGTAGAGGCAGTGCCAACAAAATAAACCAAATAATCAAACCATGTGTGCAGGATGTGGAATGTTATATGTATGTGAAACCCTCTGCTGCCCCAGAGCACAATATCCTAACAAGAGTTATAGCCAATTTCCAGGTTTTAGTGGTTTAGTAGTTTTAGTGGTTAATTATGCTAACAGAAATGGATTCAGCACATTTAAATCATGTAGAAAAAATACATTTAGCACAATTATTCATAAATTATAGCCCATTTCCAGTTTTTAGTGATTCATTATGCTAATTACTCAATTTCAGACGAAACGGTGACTCGTATCACTCGGCATACGGCAGAAATGGATTCAGCACATCAAAATCAGATAGAAACCACAGATGAAGTACTTTTCCTCAAGAATGCCTACACTGTAGGCATTCTTGAAATGCCAAAAGCATGAAACCTGTAGGCCCTACAGGTTTCATGCTTTTGGCATTTCAGGACCGGTCTATATCTGGGATTCTCCTTTTTGGGTCAAAACAAGCTTGATTTGCGTCTCATTTCCCTAAACGATATGATCCTCACTTACAGGAAGTATGTGACAGAAGTAGCATTTGCTTAAAGGACCACTTCACCACTTTTCAACTTCTCTTCCTATAATTGGTCCTAACTAATGTTCATGATAAAACACCACCATTTTTTCCTACTCAGTCTGTGTCTCATAGGAAGGCTGTGGGCAGTTCAGAAACCCGTCCACCAGTGACATCATCGATGGTGAATCCAAGCTAATAGAAACGGGCTTTCTTTTCCTGAAAAGTTGCAATGCAAAAGTTGAAGCCATCGTTCTCACGATAATAAAAATCTAAATATATTTTAAAACAAATCTTGTTTAAAAAAAAATCTGCCTAATGATGATGTCACTGGTGGACGGGTGTCCAAACTGCCCAAAGCCCTCCTATGAGACACAGACTGAGTAGGACAAAATGGTGGTGTTTTATCATGAACATTAGTGAGGACCAATTAAATGAAGAGATGTTGAAAAGTGGTGAAGTGGTCCTTTAAATTCATATTTAGAAAATGTTTCAGATGTAAAAAAAAAAAAAAGGATGGATGATGGAATGATGATGGTTATGGAAGGAGAACCTTCTGAAAGCCTCATGGGCAAAGTACACCAGTTTACATCACAGGTTTTTACTTCCTGACTCGCAGTTTACGGCCAAATCGTCTTTCAAACTAAAGGTTTCCTCCATTTAAAATGAATGGACGGCACTCTGAGCCCTCCACCAGATGGCGCTGTTGGTGGTGAATGAGTTAATCTTCTGAAAGCCAGCGTCATCTTCATCTTCATCGTCGTCGATCTCGTTGCCCCTTGCGGTTATATCCGTTTTGTGTTGGAAAACATTTTCTTTCTTTCTTTCTTTCTTTCTTTCTTTCTTTCTTTCTTTCTTTCTTTCTTTCTTTCTTTCTTTCGGGCGTTGGGGGGGTCTATGTTAGGTGTATATTATGTCTTACTAGCTGCGGTCATGGCTGCCAGTTCCCACCTGATGTTGTGTGGGAGTCCAGACTGCTCCAGACCGTGCTGAATAACTGCTAGCTTACATAATGTCTTGAGGCTAGGACTGAAGTCTAAGACATACAGGTCACCAGGTGTTTTGGTTCCTCCAAAGAGGATGATACGATCTCCCATCATGCAACAGCACCTCCTATACGTCGGAGACGGTCCTTTCCCCTTGGGCTCAACCTTCTTCCAGGAGAAGGTCTCTGGACTGAATTTCCACACATCATTGAAGTCCTGGTACAGTTTACTGCCACCAAATATGTACAGCTCTCCATGGTAGGTAAAGGCTGAATGATCCCTGCGTCCTGCTGGAGCAATCCCTGCAGAAGGTGTGTTCAGCCATTGATTGGTCTCTGTGTCAAACACTCTGATGGTGTTGTGGTACTGACCACTCCCCCCAGCCCCCAAATACAAACATCTTTGGCCCCATGATGGTAGCAGAGTGCCACCATGTAGCAGGAGGTGGAGTTCCTCTGGTGTTAATTAAAGTCCAGACCATTGTGGTGGTGTCCAACTTGTAGATGTCATTAGTGAATCCAGTCTGGGTTAATCCTCCATGAATATACATGACCTTCCCCAACACACAGGCTGAGTGGTAGCTCCTCTCCTCTGGAACAGTCCCAGAAACATCAGGTTTGGACCATCTGTGGGCGTCAACATCAAAGGCATGAAGCAGGTTGCTTCCCCAGATGCAGAATTGCTCCTGATGGGCTGGTTGGTGCCTTGCATGGTTTCCGCTGCCATCGGTGTGTGAATGTGTGAATGTAATGCACAATCTATGTAAAGGTGTATGAATGTGTGTGTGCATGGGTGAATGTAATGCACAATCTATGTAAAGGTGTATGAATGTGTGTGTGCATGGGTGAATGTAATGCACAATCTGTTTCACAATGCACAGTCATCGTTTCTCTAATGAGTGGTGACGTCATCGTTTCTCTAATGAGTGGTGACGTCATCGTTTCTCTAATGAGTGGTGACGTCATCGTTTCTCTAATGAGTGGTGACGTCATCGTTTCTCTAATGAGTGGTGACGTCATCGTTTCTCTAATGAGTGGTTTCTCAAAAGCTCCGTTTCGCATCACTACACAGATCCACTGATCCGGATATTTTGGAAAATCTTCACTTATTTATCCGTTTCCAAAAACCTCCATTTGAGTGGCTGAAACCTCTGAGTGGCTGAAACCTCTGAGTGGCTGAAACCTCTGAGTGGCTGAAACCTCTGAGTGGCTGAAACCTCTGAGTGGCTGAAACCTCTGAGTGGCTGAAACCTCTGAGTGGCTGAAACCTCTGAGTGGCTGAAACCTCTGAGTGGCTGAAACCTCTGAGTGGCTGAAACCTCTGAGTGGCTGAAACCTCTGTGTGGCTGAAACCTCTGAGTGGCTGAAACCTCTGAGTGGCTGAAACCTCTGAGTGGCTGAAACCTCTGAGTGGCTGAAACCTCTGAGTGGCTGAAACCTCTGTGTGGCTGAAAGGCCCAAACGCACAAAACAAATTGCGTTTTGCAAAAGGTCCCTATAGGTGTAGCCCAGGCCTTATACAGGTCCCTATAGGTGTAGCCCAGGCCTTATAAAGGTCCCTATAGGTGTAGCCCAGGCCTTATAAAGGTCCCTATAGGTGTAGCCCAGGCCTTATAAAGGTCCCTATAGGTGTAGCCCAGGCCTTATAAAGGTCCCTATAGGTGTAGCCCAGGCCTTATAAAGGTCCCTATAGGTGTAGCCCAGGCCTTATAAAGGTCCCTATAGGTGTAGCCCAGGCCTTATAAAGGTCCCTATAGGTGTAGCCCAGGCCTTATAAAGGTCCCTATAGGTGTAGCCCAGGCCTTATAAAGGTCCCTATAGGTGTAGCCCAGGCCTAAAGGTCCCTATAGGTGTAGCCCAGGCCTAAAGGTCCCTATAGGTGTAGCCCAGGCCTTATACAGGCCTTATAAAGGTCCCTATAGGTGTAGCCCAGGCCTAAAGGTCCCTATAGGTGTAGCCCAGGCCTAAAGGTCCCTATAGGTGTAGCCCAGGCCTAAAGGTCCCTATAGGTGTAGCCCAGGCCTAAAGGTCCCTATAGGTGTAGCCCAGGCCTAAAGGTCCCTATAGGTGTAGCCCAGGCCTTATACAGGCCTTATAAAGGTCCCTATAGGTGTAGCCCAGGCCTTATACAGGCCTTATAAAGGTCCCTATAGGTGTAGCCCAGGCCTTATACAGTATGGCCTAAATCATCACTGTGTTTTGTCAAGTCCAGAGTCTCAACACAACCGTCTATTATGATATTTTACAGCACTCTGTGCCTCCGTACATTGACCAGCTTCATGTAGATGCGGATCTTCCTTTTCCAGCAGCACTTGGAACTGGTATTAAAACTACTAGTAACTGGTGTACTGACATTACTGTGTTAAAACTACTAGTAACTGGTGTACTGACCATGGTATTACTGTGTTAAAACTACTAGTAACTGGTGTACTGACCATGGTATTACTGTGTTAAAACTACTAGTAACTGGTGTACTGACCATGGTATTACTGTGTTAAAACTACAAGTAACTGGTGTGCTGACCATGGTATTACTGTGTTAAAACTACTAGTAACTGGTGTACTGACCATGGTATTACTGTGTTAAAACTACTAGTAACTGGTGTACTGACCATGGTATTACCTTGTTAAAACTACTAGTAACTGGTGTACTGACCATGGTATTACTGTGTTAAAACTACTAGTAACTGGTGTACTGACCATGGTATTACTGTGTTAAAACTACTAGTAACTGGTGTACTGACCATGGTATTACTGTGTTAAAACTACTAGTAACTGGTGTACTGACCATGGTATTACTGTGTTAAAACTACTAGTAACTGGTGTACTGACCATGGTATTACTGTGTTAGAACTACTAGTAACTGGTGTACTGACCATGGTATTACTGTGTTAAAACTACTAGTAACTGGTGTACTGACCATGGTATTACTGTGTTAAAACTACTAGTAACTGGTGTACTGACCATGGTATTACTGTGTTAAAACTACTAGTAACTGGTGTACTGACCATGGTATTACTGTGTTAAAACTACTAGTAACTGGTGCACTGACCATGGTATTACTGTGTTAAAACTACTAGTAACTGGTGTACTGACCATGGTATTACTGTGTTAAAACTACTAGTAACTGGTGTACTGACCATGGTATTACTGTGTTAAAACTACTAGTAACTGGTGTACTGACCATGGTATTACTGTGTTAAAACTACTAGTAACTGGTGTACTGGCCATGGTATTACTGTGTTAAAACTACTAGTAACTGGTGTACTGACCATGGTATTACCTTGTTAAAACTACTAGTAACTGGTGTACTGACCATGGTATTACTGTGTTAAAACTACTAGTAACTGGTGTACTGACCATGGTATTACTGTGTTAAAACTACTAGTAACTGGTGTACTGACCATGGTATTACTGTGTTAAAACTACTAGTAACTGGTGTACTGACCATGGTATTACTGTGTTAAAACTACTAGTAACTGGTGTACTGACCATGGTATTACTGTGTTAAAACTACTAGTAACTGGTGTACTGACCATGGTATTACTGTGTTAAAACTACTAGTAACTGGTGTACTGACCATGGTATTACTGTGTTAAAACTACTAGTAACTGGTGTACTGACCATGGTATTACTGTGTTAAAACTACTAGTAACTGGTGTACTGACCATAGTATTACTGTGTTAAAACTACTAGTAACTGGGGTACTGACCATGGTATTACTGTGTTAAAACTACTAGTAACTGGTGTACTGACCATGGTATTACTGTGTTAAAACTACTAGTAACTACTAGTAACTGGTGTACTGACCATGGTATTACTGTGTTAAAACTACTAGTAACTGTGTTAAAACTACTAGTAACTGCTGTACTGACCATGGTATTACTGTGTTAAAACTACTAGTAACTGGTGTACTGACCATGGTATTACTGTGTTAAAACTACTAGTAACTGCTGTACTGACCATGGTATTACTGTGTTAAAACTACTAGTAACTGGTGTACTGACCATGGTATTACTGTGTTAAAACTACTAGTAACTGGTGTACTGACCATGGTATTACTGTGTTAAAACTACTAGTAACTGGGGTACTGACCATGGTATTACTGTGTTAAAACTACTAGTAACTGGTGTACTGACCATGGTATTACTGTGTTAAAACTACTAGTAACTACTAGTAACTGGTGTACTGACCATGGTATTACTGTGTTAAAACTACTAGTAACTGTGTTAAAACTACTAGTAACTGCTGTACTGACCATGGTATTACTGTGTTAAAACTACTAGTAACTGGTGTACTGACCATGGTATTACTGTGTTAAAACTACTAGTAACTGCTGTACTGACCATGGTATTACTGTGTTAAAACTACTAGTAACTGGTGCACTGACCATGGTATTACTGTGTTAAAACTACTAGTAACTGGTGTACTGACCATGGTATTACTGTGTTAAAACTACTAGTAACTGGTGTACTGACCATGGTATTACTGTGTTAAAACTACTAGTAACTGGTGTACTGACCATGGTATTACTGTGTTAAAACTACTAGTAACTGGTGTACTGGCCATGGTATTACTGTGTTAAAACTACTAGTAACTGGTGTACTGACCATGGTATTACCTTGTTAAAACTACTAGTAACTGGTGTACTGACCATGGTATTACTGTGTTAAAACTACTAGTAACTGGTGTACTGACCATGGTATTACTGTGTTAAAACTACTAGTAACTGGTGTACTGACCATGGTATTACTGTGTTAAAACTACTAGTAACTGGTGTACTGACCATGGTATTACTGTGTTAAAACTACTAGTAACTGGTGTACTGACCATGGTATTACTGTGTTAAAACTACTAGTAACTGGTGTACTGACCATGGTATTACTGTGTTAAAACTACTAGTAACTGGTGTACTGACCATGGTATTACTGTGTTAAAACTACTAGTAACTGGTGTACTGACCATAGTATTACTGTGTTAAAACTACTAGTAACTGGGGTACTGACCATGGTATTACTGTGTTAAAACTACTAGTAACTGGTGTACTGACCATGGTATTACTGTGTTAAAACTACTAGTAACTACTAGTAACTGGTGTACTGACCATGGTATTACTGTGTTAAAACTACTAGTAACTGTGTTAAAACTACTAGTAACTGCTGTACTGACCATGGTATTACTGTGTTAAAACTACTAGTAACTGGTGTACTGACCATGGTATTACTGTGTTAAAACTACTAGTAACTGCTGTACTGACCATGGTATTACTGTGTTAAAACTACTAGTAACTGGTGTACTGACCATGGTATTACTGTGTTAAAACTACTAGTAACTGGTGTACTGACCATGGTATTACTGTGTTAAAACTACTAGTAACTGGTGTACTGACCATGGTATTACTGTGTTAAAACTACTAGTAACTGGTGTACTGACCATGGTATTACTGTGTTAAAACTACTAGTAACTGTGTTAAAACTACTAGTAACTGGTGTACTGACCATGGTATTACTGTGTTAAAACTACTAGTAACTGGTGTACTGACCATGGTATTACTGTGTTAAAACTACTAGTAACTGGTGTACTGACCATGGTATTACTGTGTTAAAACTACTAGTAACTGGTGTACTGACCATGGTATTACTGTGTTAAAACTACTAGTAACTGGTGTACTGACCATTGTATTACTGTGTTAAAACTACTAGTAACTGGTGTACTGACCATGGTATTACTGTGTTAAAACTACTAGTAACTGGGGTACTGACCATGGTATTACTGTGTTAAAACTACTAGTAACTGGTGTACTGACCATGGTATTACTGTGTTAAAACTACTAGTAACTACTAGTAACTGGTGTACTGACCATGGTATTACTGTGTTAAAACTACTAGTAACTGTGTTAAAACTACTAGTAACTGCTGTACTGACCATGGTATTACTGTGTTAAAACTACTAGTAACTGGTGTACTGACCATGGTATTACTGTGTTAAAACTACTAGTAACTGCTGTACTGACCATGGTATTACTGTGTTAAAACTACTAGTAACTGGTGTACTGACCATGGTATTACTGTGTTAAAACTACTAGTAACTGGTGTACTGACCATGGTATTACTGTGTTAAAACTACTAGTAACTGGTGTACTGACCATGGTATTACTGTGTTAAAACTACTAGTAACTGGTGTACTGACCATGGTATTACTGTGTTAAAACTACTAGTAACTGTGTTAAAACTACTAGTAACTGGTGTACTGACCATGGTATTACTGTGTTAAAACTACTAGTAACTGGTGTACTGACCATGGTATTACTGTGTTAAAACTACTAGTAACTGGTGTACTGACCATGGTATTACTGTGTTAAAACTACTAGTAACTGGTGTACTGACCATGGTATTACTGTGTTAAAACTACTAGTAACTGGTGTACTGACCATGGTATTACTGTGTTAAAACTACTAGTAACTGGTGTACTGACCATGGTATTACTGTGTTAAAACTACTAGTAACTGGTGTACTGACCATGGTATTACTGTGTTAAAACTACTAGAAACTGGTGTACTGACCATGGTATTACTGTGTTAAAACTACTAGTAACTGGTGTACTGGCCATGGTATTACTGTGTTAAAACTACTAGTAACTGTGTTAAAACTACTAGTAACTGGTGTACTGACCATGGTATTACCTTGTTAAAACTACTAGTAACTGGTGTACTGACCATGGTATTACTGTGTTAAAACTACTAGTAACTGGTGTACTGACCATGGTATTACTGTGTTAAAACTACTAGTAACTGGTGTACTGACCATGGTATTACTGTGTTAAAACTACTAGTAACTGGTGTACTGACCATGGTATTACTGTGTTAAAACTACTAGTAACTGGTGTACTGACCATGGTATTACTGTGTTAAAACTACTAGTAACTGGTGTACTGACCATGGTATTACTGTGTTAGAACTACTAGTAACTGGTGTACTGACCATGGTATTACTGTGTTAAAACTACTAGTAACTGGTGTACTGACCATGGTATTACTGTGTTAAAACCTGGTGTACTGGCCATGGTATTACTGTGTTAAAACTACTAGTAACTGGTGTACTGACCATGGTATTACCTTGTTAAAACTACTAGTAACTGGTGTACTGACCATGGTATTACTGTGTTAAAACTACTAGTAACTGGTGTACTGACCATGGTATTACTGTGTTAAAACTACTAGTAACTGGTGTACTGACCATGGTATTACTGTGTTAAAACTACTAGTAACTGGTGTACTGACCATGGTATTACTGTGTTAAAACTACTAGTAACTGGTGTACTGACCATGGTATTACTGTGTTAAAACTACTAGTAACTGGTGTACTGACCATGGTATTACTGTGTTAAAACTACTAGTAACTGGTGTACTGACCATGGTATTACTGTGTTAAAACTACTAGTAACTGGTGTACTGACCATGGTATTACTGTGTTAAAACTACTAGTAACTGGGGTACTGACCATGGTATTACTGTGTTAAAACTACTAGTAACTGGTGTACTGACCATGGTATTACTGTGTTAAAACTACTAGTAACTACTAGTAACTGGTGTACTGACCATGGTATTACTGTGTTAAAACTACTAGTAACTGTGTTAAAACTACTAGTAACTGCTGTACTGACCATGGTATTACTGTGTTAAAACTACTAGTAACTGGTGTACTGACCATGGTATTACTGTGTTAAAACTACTAGTAACTGCTGTACTGACCATGGTATTACTGTGTTAAAACTACTAGTAACTGGTGTACTGACCATGGTATTACTGTGTTAAAACTACTAGTAACTGGTGTACTGACCATGGTATTACTGTGTTAAAACTACTAGTAACTGGTGTACTGACCATGGTATTACTGTGTTAAAACTACTAGTAACTGGTGTACTGACCATGGTATTACTGTGTTAAAACTACTAGTAACTGTGTTAAAACTACTAGTAACTGGTGTACTGACCATGGTATTACTGTGTTAAAACTACTAGTAACTGGTGTACTGACCATGGTATTACTGTGTTAAAACTACTAGTAACTGGTGTACTGACCATGGTATTACTGTGTTAAAACTACTAGTAACTGGTGTACTGACCATGGTATTACTGTGTTAAAACTACTAGTAACTGGTGTACTGACCATTGTATTACTGTGTTAAAACTACTAGTAACTGGTGTACTGACCATGGTATTACTGTGTTAAAACTACTAGTAACTGGGGTACTGACCATGGTATTACTGTGTTAAAACTACTAGTAACTGGTGTACTGACCATGGTATTACTGTGTTAAAACTACTAGTAACTACTAGTAACTGGTGTACTGACCATGGTATTACTGTGTTAAAACTACTAGTAACTGTGTTAAAACTACTAGTAACTGCTGTACTGACCATGGTATTACTGTGTTAAAACTACTAGTAACTGGTGTACTGACCATGGTATTACTGTGTTAAAACTACTAGTAACTGCTGTACTGACCATGGTATTACTGTGTTAAAACTACTAGTAACTGGTGTACTGACCATGGTATTACTGTGTTAAAACTACTAGTAACTGGTGTACTGACCATGGTATTACTGTGTTAAAACTACTAGTAACTGGTGTACTGACCATGGTATTACTGTGTTAAAACTACTAGTAACTGGTGTACTGACCATGGTATTACTGTGTTAAAACTACTAGTAACTGTGTTAAAACTACTAGTAACTGGTGTACTGACCATGGTATTACTGTGTTAAAACTACTAGTAACTGGTGTACTGACCATGGTATTACTGTGTTAAAACTACTAGTAACTGGTGTACTGACCATGGTATTACTGTGTTAAAACTACTAGTAACTGGTGTACTGACCATGGTATTACTGTGTTAAAACTACTAGTAACTGGTGTACTGACCATGGTATTACTGTGTTAAAACTACTAGTAACTGGTGTACTGACCATGGTATTACTGTGTTAAAACTACTAGTAACTGGTGTACTGACCATGGTATTACTGTGTTAAAACTACTAGTAACTGCTGTACTGACCATGGTATTACTGTGTTAAAACTACTAGTAACTGCCGTACTGACCATGGTATTACTGTGTTAAAACTACTAGTAACTGGTGTACTGACCATGGTATTACTGTGTTAAAACTACTAGTAACTGGTGTAATGACCATGGTATTACTGTGTTAAAACTACTAGTAACTGGTGTACTGACCATGGTATTACTGTGTTAAAACTACTAGTAACTGGTGTACTGACCATGGTATTACTGTGTTAAAACTACTAGTAACTGTGTTAAAACTACTAGTAACTGGTGTACTGACCATGGTATTACTGTGTTAAAACTACTAGTAACTGGTGTACTGACCATGGTATTACTGTGTTAAAACTACTAGTAACTGGTGTACTGACCATGGTATTACTGTGTCAAAACTACTAGTAACTGGTGTACTGACCATGGTATTACTGTGTTAAAACTACTAGTAACTGGTGTACTGACCATGGTATTACTGTGTTAAAACTACTAGTAACTGTGTTAAAACTACTAGTAACTGGTGTACTGACCATGGTATTACTGTGTTAAAACTACTAGTAACTGGTGTACTGACCATGGTATTACTGTGTCAAAACTACTAGTAACTGGTGTACTGACCATGGTATTACTGTGTTAAAACTACTAGTAACTGGTGTACTGAACATGGTATTACTGTGTTAAAACTACTAGTAACTGGTGTACTGACCATGGTATCACTGTGTTAAAACTACTAGTAACTGGTGTATTGACCATGGTATCACTGTGTTAAAACTACTAGTAACTGGTGTACTGACCATGGTATTACTGTGTTAAAACTACTAGTAACTGGGGTACTGACCATGGTATTACTGTGTTAAAACTACTAGTAACTGGGGTACTGACCATGGTATTACTGTATTAAAACTACTAGTAACTGGTGTACTGACCATGGTATTACTGTGTTAAAACTACTAGTAACTGGTGTACTGACCATGGTATTACTGTGTTAAAACTACTAGTAACTGGTGCACTGACCATGGTATTACTGTGTTAAAACTACTAGTAACTGGTGTACTGACCATGGTATTACTGTGTTAAAACTACTAGTAACTGGTGTACTGACCATGGTATTACTGTGTTAAAACTACTAGTAACTGGTGTACTGACCATGGTATTACTGTGTTAAAACTACTAGTAACTGGTGTACTGGCCATGGTATTACTGTGTTAAAACTACTAGTAACTGGTGTACTGACCATGGTATTACCTTGTTAAAACTACTAGTAACTGGTGTACTGACCATGGTATTACTGTGTTAAAACTACTAGTAACTGGTGTACTGACCATGGTATTACTGTGTTAAAACTACTAGTAACTGGTGTACTGACCATGGTATTACTGTGTTAAAACTACTAGTAACTGGTGTACTGACCATGGTATTACTGTGTTAAAACTACTAGTAACTGGTGTACTGACCATGGTATTACTGTGTTAAAACTACTAGTAACTGGTGTACTGACCATGGTATTACTGTGTTAAAACTACTAGTAACTGGTGTACTGACCATGGTATTACTGTGTTAAAACTACTAGTAACTGGTGTACTGACCATGGTATTACTGTGTTAAAACTACTAGTAACTGGGGTACTGACCATGGTATTACTGTGTTAAAACTACTAGTAACTGGTGTACTGACCATGGTATTACTGTGTTAAAACTACTAGTAACTACTAGTAACTGGTGTACTGACCATGGTATTACTGTGTTAAAACTACTAGTAACTGTGTTAAAACTACTAGTAACTGCTGTACTGACCATGGTATTACTGTGTTAAAACTACTAGTAACTGGTGTACTGACCATGGTATTACTGTGTTAAAACTACTAGTAACTGCTGTACTGACCATGGTATTACTGTGTTAAAACTACTAGTAACTGGTGTACTGACCATGGTATTACTGTGTTAAAACTACTAGTAACTGGTGTACTGACCATGGTATTACTGTGTTAAAACTACTAGTAACTGGTGTACTGACCATGGTATTACTGTGTTAAAACTACTAGTAACTGGTGTACTGACCATGGTATTACTGTGTTAAAACTACTAGTAACTGTGTTAAAACTACTAGTAACTGGTGTACTGACCATGGTATTACTGTGTTAAAACTACTAGTAACTGGTGTACTGACCATGGTATTACTGTGTTAAAACTACTAGTAACTGGTGTACTGACCATGGTATTACTGTGTTAAAACTACTAGTAACTGGTGTACTGACCATGGTATTACTGTGTTAAAACTACTAGTAACTGGTGTACTGACCATTGTATTACTGTGTTAAAACTACTAGTAACTGGTGTACTGACCATGGTATTACTGTGTTAAAACTACTAGTAACTGGGGTACTGACCATGGTATTACTGTGTTAAAACTACTAGTAACTGGTGTACTGACCATGGTATTACTGTGTTAAAACTACTAGTAACTACTAGTAACTGGTGTACTGACCATGGTATTACTGTGTTAAAACTACTAGTAACTGTGTTAAAACTACTAGTAACTGCTGTACTGACCATGGTATTACTGTGTTAAAACTACTAGTAACTGGTGTACTGACCATGGTATTACTGTGTTAAAACTACTAGTAACTGCTGTACTGACCATGGTATTACTGTGTTAAAACTACTAGTAACTGGTGTACTGACCATGGTATTACTGTGTTAAAACTACTAGTAACTGGTGTACTGACCATGGTATTACTGTGTTAAAACTACTAGTAACTGGTGTACTGACCATGGTATTACTGTGTTAAAACTACTAGTAACTGGTGTACTGACCATGGTATTACTGTGTTAAAACTACTAGTAACTGTGTTAAAACTACTAGTAACTGGTGTACTGACCATGGTATTACTGTGTTAAAACTACTAGTAACTGGTGTACTGACCATGGTATTACTGTGTTAAAACTACTAGTAACTGGTGTACTGACCATGGTATTACTGTGTTAAAACTACTAGTAACTGGTGTACTGACCATGGTATTACTGTGTTAAAACTACTAGTAACTGGTGTACTGACCATGGTATTACTGTGTTAAAACTACTAGTAACTGGTGTACTGACCATGGTATTACTGTGTTAAAACTACTAGTAACTGGTGTACTGACCATGGTATTACTGTGTTAAAACTACTAGTAACTGGTGTACTGACCATGGTATTACTGTGTTAAAACTACTAGTAACTGGTGTACTGGCCATGGTATTACTGTGTTAAAACTACTAGTAACTGTGTTAAAACTACTAGTAACTGGTGTACTGACCATGGTATTACCTTGTTAAAACTACTAGTAACTGGTGTACTGACCATGGTATTACTGTGTTAAAACTACTAGTAACTGGTGTACTGACCATGGTATTACTGTGTTAAAACTACTAGTAACTGGTGTACTGACCATGGTATTACTGTGTTAAAACTACTAGTAACTGGTGTACTGACCATGGTATTACTGTGTTAAAACTACTAGTAACTGGTGTACTGACCATGGTATTACTGTGTTAAAACTACTAGTAACTGGTGTACTGACCATGGTATTACTGTGTTAGAACTACTAGTAACTGGTGTACTGACCATGGTATTACTGTGTTAAAAATACTAGTAACTGGTGTACTGACCATGGTATTACTGTGTTAAAACCTGGTGTACTGGCCATGGTATTACTGTGTTAAAACTACTAGTAACTGGTGTACTGACCATGGTATTACCTTGTTAAAACTACTAGTAACTGGTGTACTGACCATGGTATTACTGTGTTAAAACTACTAGTAACTGGTGTACTGACCATGGTATTACTGTGTTAAAACTACTAGTAACTGGTGTACTGACCATGGTATTACTGTGTTAAAACTACTAGTAACTGGTGTACTGACCATGGTATTACTGTGTTAAAACTACTAGTAACTGGTGTACTGACCATGGTATTACTGTGTTAAAACTACTAGTAACTGGTGTACTGACCATGGTATTACTGTGTTAAAACTACTAGTAACTGGTGTACTGACCATGGTATTACTGTGTTAAAACTACTAGTAACTGGTGTACTGACCATGGTATTACTGTGTTAAAACTACTAGTAACTGGGGTACTGACCATGGTATTACTGTGTTAAAACTACTAGTAACTGGTGTACTGACCATGGTATTACTGTGTTAAAACTACTAGTAACTACTAGTAACTGGTGTACTGACCATGGTATTACTGTGTTAAAACTACTAGTAACTGTGTTAAAACTACTAGTAACTGCTGTACTGACCATGGTATTACTGTGTTAAAACTACTAGTAACTGGTGTACTGACCATGGTATTACTGTGTTAAAACTACTAGTAACTGCTGTACTGACCATGGTATTACTGTGTTAAAACTACTAGTAACTGGTGTACTGACCATGGTATTACTGTGTTAAAACTACTAGTAACTGGTGTACTGACCATGGTATTACTGTGTTAAAACTACTAGTAACTGGTGTACTGACCATGGTATTACTGTGTTAAAACTACTAGTAACTGGTGTACTGACCATGGTATTACTGTGTTAAAACTACTAGTAACTGTGTTAAAACTACTAGTAACTGGTGTACTGACCATGGTATTACTGTGTTAAAACTACTAGTAACTGGTGTACTGACCATGGTATTACTGTGTTAAAACTACTAGTAACTGGTGTACTGACCATGGTATTACTGTGTTAAAACTACTAGTAACTGGTGTACTGACCATGGTATTACTGTGTTAAAACTACTAGTAACTGGTGTACTGACCATTGTATTACTGTGTTAAAACTACTAGTAACTGGTGTACTGACCATGGTATTACTGTGTTAAAACTACTAGTAACTGGGGTACTGACCATGGTATTACTGTGTTAAAACTACTAGTAACTGGTGTACTGACCATGGTATTACTGTGTTAAAACTACTAGTAACTACTAGTAACTGGTGTACTGACCATGGTATTACTGTGTTAAAACTACTAGTAACTGTGTTAAAACTACTAGTAACTGCTGTACTGACCATGGTATTACTGTGTTAAAACTACTAGTAACTGGTGTACTGACCATGGTATTACTGTGTTAAAACTACTAGTAACTGCTGTACTGACCATGGTATTACTGTGTTAAAACTACTAGTAACTGGTGTACTGACCATGGTATTACTGTGTTAAAACTACTAGTAACTGGTGTACTGACCATGGTATTACTGTGTTAAAACTACTAGTAACTGGTGTACTGACCATGGTATTACTGTGTTAAAACTACTAGTAACTGGTGTACTGACCATGGTATTACTGTGTTAAAACTACTAGTAACTGTGTTAAAACTACTAGTAACTGGTGTACTGACCATGGTATTACTGTGTTAAAACTACTAGTAACTGGTGTACTGACCATGGTATTACTGTGTTAAAACTACTAGTAACTGGTGTACTGACCATGGTATTACTGTGTTAAAACTACTAGTAACTGGTGTACTGACCATGGTATTACTGTGTTAAAACTACTAGTAACTGGTGTACTGACCATGGTATTACTGTGTTAAAACTACTAGTAACTGGTGTACTGACCATGGTATTACTGTGTTAAAACTACTAGTAACTGCTGTACTGACCATGGTATTACTGTGTTAAAACTACTAGTAACTGCCGTACTGACCATGGTATTACTGTGTTAAAACTACTAGTAACTGGTGTACTGACCATGGTATTACTGTGTCAAAACTACTAGTAACTGGTGTACTGACCATGGTATTACTGTGTTAAAACTACTAGTAACTGGTGTACTGACCATGGTATTACTGTGTTAAAACTACTAGTAACTGTGTTAAAACTACTAGTAACTGGTGTACTGACCATGGTATTACTGTGTTAAAACTACTAGTAACTGGTGTACTGACCATGGTATTACTGTGTCAAAACTACTAGTAACTGGTGTACTGACCATGGTATTACTGTGTTAAAACTACTAGTAACTGGTGTACTGACCATGGTATTACTGTGTTAAAACTACTAGTAACTGGTGTACTGACCATGGTATCACTGTGTTAAAACTACTAGTAACTGGTGTATTGACCATGGTATCACTGTGTTAAAACTACTAGTAACTGGTGTACTGACCATGGTATTACTGTGTTAAAACTACTAGTAACTGGGGTACTGACCATGGTATTACTGTGTTAAAACTACTAGTAACTGGGGTACTGACCATGGTATTACTGTATTAAAACTACTAGTAACTGGTGTACTGACCATGGTATTACTGTATTAAAACTACTAGTAACTGGTGTACTGACCATGGTATTACTGTGTTAAAACTACTAGTAACTGCTGTACTGACCATGGTATTACTGTGTTAAAACTACTAGTAACTGGTGTACTGACCATGGTATTACTGTGTTAAAACTACTAGTAACTGGTGTACTGACCATGGTATTACTGTGTTAAAACTACTAGTAACTGGTGTACTGACCATGGTATTACTGTGTTAAAACTACTAGTAACTGGGGTACTGACCATGGTATTACTGTATTAAAACTACTAGTAACTGGTGTACTGACCATGGTATTACTGTGTTAAAACTACTAGTAACTGGTGTACTGACCATGGTATTATTGTGTTAAAACTACTAGCAACTGGTGTACTGACCATGGTATTACTGTGTTAAAACTACTAGTAACTGGTGTACTGACCATGGTATTACTGTGTTAAAACTACTAGCAACTGGTGTACTGACCATGGTATTACTGTGTTAAAACTACTAGTAACTGTTGTACTGACCATGGTATTACTGTGTTAAAACTACTAGTAACTGGTGCACTGACCATGGTATTACTGTGTTAAAACTACTAGTAACTGGTGTACTGACCATGGTATTACTGTGTTAAAACTACTAGTAACTACTAGTAACTGGTGTACTGACCATGGTATTACTGTGTTAAAACTACTAGTAACTGTGTTAAAACTACTAGTAACTGGTGTACTGACCATGGTATTACTGTGTTAAAACTACTAGTAACTGGTGTACTGACCATGGTATTACTGTGTTAAAACTACTAGTAACTACTAGTAACTGGTGTACTGACCATGGTATTACTGTGTTAAAACTACTAGTAACTGTGTTAAAACTACTAGTAACTGCTGTACTGACCATGGTATTACTGTGTTAAAACTACTAGTAACTGGTGTACTGACCATGGTATTACTGTGTTAAAACTACTAGTAACTGCTGTACTGACCATGGTATTACTGTGTTAAAACTACTAGTAACTGGTGTACTGACCATGGTATTACTGTGTTAAAACTACTAGTAACTGGTGTACTGACCATGGTATTACTGTGTTAAAACTACTAGTAACTGGTGTACTGACCATGGTATTACTGTGTTAAAACTACTAGTAACTGGTGTACTGACCATGGTATTACTGTGTTAAAACTACTAGTAACTGTGTTAAAACTACTAGTAACTGGTGTACTGACCATGGTATTACTGTGTTAAAACTACTAGTAACTGGTGTACTGACCATGGTATTACTGTGTTAAAACTACTAGTAACTGGTGTACTGACCATGGTATTACTGTGTTAAAACTACTAGTAACTGGTGTACTGACCATGGTATTACTGTGTTAAAACTACTAGTAACTGGTGTACTGACCATTGTATTACTGTGTTAAAACTACTAGTAACTGGTGTACTGACCATGGTATTACTGTGTTAAAACTACTAGTAACTGGGGTACTGACCATGGTATTACTGTGTTAAAACTACTAGTAACTGGTGTACTGACCATGGTATTACTGTGTTAAAACTACTAGTAACTACTAGTAACTGGTGTACTGACCATGGTATTACTGTGTTAAAACTACTAGTAACTGTGTTAAAACTACTAGTAACTGCTGTACTGACCATGGTATTACTGTGTTAAAACTACTAGTAACTGGTGTACTGACCATGGTATTACTGTGTTAAAACTACTAGTAACTGCTGTACTGACCATGGTATTACTGTGTTAAAACTACTAGTAACTGGTGTACTGACCATGGTATTACTGTGTTAAAACTACTAGTAACTGGTGTACTGACCATGGTATTACTGTGTTAAAACTACTAGTAACTGGTGTACTGACCATGGTATTACTGTGTTAAAACTACTAGTAACTGGTGTACTGACCATGGTATTACTGTGTTAAAACTACTAGTAACTGTGTTAAAACTACTAGTAACTGGTGTACTGACCATGGTATTACTGTGTTAAAACTACTAGTAACTGGTGTACTGACCATGGTATTACTGTGTTAAAACTACTAGTAACTGGTGTACTGACCATGGTATTACTGTGTTAAAACTACTAGTAACTGGTGTACTGACCATGGTATTACTGTGTTAAAACTACTAGTAACTGGTGTACTGACCATGGTATTACTGTGTTAAAACTACTAGTAACTGGTGTACTGACCATGGTATTACTGTGTTAAAACTACTAGTAACTGCTGTACTGACCATGGTATTACTGTGTTAAAACTACTAGTAACTGCCGTACTGACCATGGTATTACTGTGTTAAAACTACTAGTAACTGGTGTACTGACCATGGTATTACTGTGTCAAAACTACTAGTAACTGGTGTACTGACCATGGTATTACTGTGTTAAAACTACTAGTAACTGGTGTACTGACCATGGTATTACTGTGTTAAAACTACTAGTAACTGTGTTAAAACTACTAGTAACTGGTGTACTGACCATGGTATTACTGTGTTAAAACTACTAGTAACTGGTGTACTGACCATGGTATTACTGTGTCAAAACTACTAGTAACTGGTGTACTGACCATGGTATTACTGTGTTAAAACTACTAGTAACTGGTGTACTGACCATGGTATTACTGTGTTAAAACTACTAGTAACTGGTGTACTGACCATGGTATCACTGTGTTAAAACTACTAGTAACTGGTGTATTGACCATGGTATCACTGTGTTAAAACTACTAGTAACTGGTGTACTGACCATGGTATTACTGTGTTAAAACTACTAGTAACTGGGGTACTGACCATGGTATTACTGTGTTAAAACTACTAGTAACTGGGGTACTGACCATGGTATTACTGTATTAAAACTACTAGTAACTGGTGTACTGACCATGGTATTACTGTATTAAAACTACTAGTAACTGGTGTACTGACCATGGTATTACTGTGTTAAAACTACTAGTAACTGCTGTACTGACCATGGTATTACTGTGTTAAAACTACTAGTAACTGGTGTACTGACCATGGTATTACTGTGTTAAAACTACTAGTAACTGGTGTACTGACCATGGTATTACTGTGTTAAAACTACTAGTAACTGGTGTACTGACCATGGTATTACTGTGTTAAAACTACTAGTAACTGGGGTACTGACCATGGTATTACTGTATTAAAACTACTAGTAACTGGTGTACTGACCATGGTATTACTGTGTTAAAACTACTAGTAACTGGTGTACTGACCATGGTATTATTGTGTTAAAACTACTAGCAACTGGTGTACTGACCATGGTATTACTGTGTTAAAACTACTAGTAACTGGTGTACTGACCATGGTATTACTGTGTTAAAACTACTAGCAACTGGTGTACTGACCATGGTATTACTGTGTTAAAACTACTAGTAACTGTTGTACTGACCATGGTATTACTGTGTTAAAACTACTAGTAACTGGTGCACTGACCATGGTATTACTGTGTTAAAACTACTAGTAACTGGTGTACTGACCATGGTATTACTGTGTTAAAACTACTAGTAACTACTAGTAACTGGTGTACTGACCATGGTATTACTGTGTTAAAACTACTAGTAACTGTGTTAAAACTACTAGTAACTGGTGTACTGACCATGGTATTACTGTGTTAAAACTACTAGTAACTGCTGTACTGACCATGGTATTACTGTGTTAAAACTACTAGTAACTGGTGTACTGACCATGGTATTACTGTGTTAAAACTACTAGTAACTGGTGTACTGACCATGGTATTACTGTGTTAAAACTACTAGTAACTGGTGTACTGACCATGGTATTACTGTGTTAAAACTACTAGTAACTGGTGTACTGACCATGGTATTACTGTGTTAAAACTACTAGTAACTGTGTTAAAACTACTAGTAACTGGTGTACTGACCATGGTATTACTGTGTTAAAACTACTAGTAACTGGTGTACTGACCATGGTATTACTGTGTTAAAACGACTAGTAACTGGTGTACTGGCCATGGTATTACTGTGTTAAAACTACTAGTAACTGGTGTACTGACCATGGTATTACCTTGTTAAAACTACTAGTAACTGGTGTACTGACCATGGTATTACTGTGTTAAAACTACTAGTAACTGGTGTACTGACCATGGTATTACTGTGTTAAAACTACTAGTAACTGGTGTACTGACCATGGTATTACTGTGTTAAAACTACTAGTAACTGGTGTACTGACCATGGTATTACTGTGTTAAAACTACTAGTAACTGGTGTACTGACCATGGTATTACTGTGTTAAAACTACTAGTAACTGGTGTACTGACCATGGTATTACTGTGTTAAAACTACTAGTAACTGGTGTACTGACCATGGTATTACTGTGTTAAAACTACTAGTAACTGGTGTACTGACCATGGTATTACTGTGTAAAACTACTAGTAACTGGTGTACTGACCATGGTATTACTGTGTTAAAACTACTAGTAACTGGTGTACTGACCTAGCCTGGCTAATAAGCCAGACTAATATCACACAACACTGTCGCGGTATATCAGTCTGGGCTGGCTCGACTTGGATTTCATTTCCCGGGGAACATTTTCTCTTTGACGCAATTGGTCAGAGCTACTGTCAGTCAAAAGTCTCAAGCATTGAACGTCACTGTACCAAAGCCCGCCTATATTGCATACCGTGTCCCGATTGGTCCGACCTGTTCTCTGCTGTAGGAAAGAGGCGTGCTACTGAGCCTCGCCAGACCGTAATCCGCTGGTAGGCAACTTTTTTTTGCCAACGGCTGATTCGGTCTGGTTTATTAACCAGGCTAGTACTGACCATGGTATTACTGTGTTAAAACTACTAGTAACTGGGGTACTGACCATGGTATTACTGTGTTAAAACTACTAGTAACTGGTGTACTGACCATGGTATTACTGTGTTAAAACTACTAGTAACTACTAGTAACTGGTGTACTGACCATGGTATTACTGTGTTAAAACTACTAGTAACTGTGTTAAAACTACTAGTAACTGCTGTACTGACCATGGTATTACTGTGTTAAAACTACTAGTAACTGGTGTACTGACCATGGTATTACTGTGTTAAAACTACTAGTAACTGGTGTACTGACCATGGTATTACTGTGTTAAAACTACTAGTAACTGTGTTAAAACTACTAGTAACTGGTGTACTGACCATGGTATTACTGTGTTAAAACTACTAGTAACTGGTGTACTGACCATGGTATTACTGTGTTAAAACTACTAGTAACTGGTGTACTGACCATGGTATTACTGTGTTAAAACTACTAGTAACTGGTGTACTGACCATGATATTACTGTGTTAAAACTACTAGTAACTGGTGTACTGACCATGGTATTACTGTGTTAAAACTACTAGTAACTGGTGTACTGACCATGGTATTACTGTGTTAAAACTACTAGTAACTGGTGTACTGACCATGGTATTACTGTGTTAAAACTACTAGTAACTGGTGTACTGACCATGGTATTACTGTGTTAAAACTACTAGTAACTGTGTTAAAACTACTAGTAACTGGTGTACTGACCATGGTATTACTGTGTTAAAACTACTAGTAACTGGTGTACTGACCATGGTATTACTGTGTTAAAACTACTAGTAACTGGTGTACTGACCATGGTATTACTGTGTTAAAACTACTAGTAACTGGTGTACTGACCATGGTATTACTGTGTTAAAACTACTAGTAACTGGTGTACTGACCATTGTATTACTGTGTTAAAACTACTAGTAACTGGTGTACTGACCATGGTATTACTGTGTTAAAACTACTATTAACTGGGGTACTGACCATGGTATTACTGTGTTAAAACTACTAGTAACTGGTGTACTGACCATGGTATTACTGTGTTAAAACTACTAGTAACTACTAGTAACTGGTGTACTGACCATGGTATTACTGTGTTAAAACTACTAGTAACTGTGTTAAAACTACTAGTAACTGCTGTACTGACCATGGTATTACTGTGTTAAAACTACTAGTAACTGGTGTACTGACCATGGTATTACTGTGTTAAAACTACTAGTAACTGCTGTACTGACCATGGTATTACTGTGTTAAAACTACTAGTAACTGGTGTACTGACCATGGTATTACTGTGTTAAAACTACTAGTAACTGGTGTACTGACCATGGTATTACTGTGTTAAAACTACTAGTAACTGGTGTACTGACCATGGTATTACTGTGTTAAAACTACTAGTAACTGGTGTACTGACCATGGTATTACTGTGTTAAAACGACTAGTAACTGTGTTAAAACTACTAGTAACTGGTGTACTGACCATGGTATTACTGTGTTAAAACTACTAGTAACTGGTGTACTGACCATGGTATTACTGTGTTAAAACTACTAGTAACTGGTGTACTGACCATGGTATTACTGTGTTAAAACTACTAGTAACTGGTGTACTGACCATGGTATTACTGTGTTAAAACTACTAGTAACTGGTGTACTGACCATGGTATTACTGTGTTAAAACGACTAGTAACTGTGTTAAAACTACTAGTAACTGGTGTACTGACCATGGTATTACTGTGTTAAAACTACTAGTAACTGGTGTACTGACCATGGTATTACTGTGTTAAAACTACTAGTAACTGGTGTACTGACCATGGTATTACTGTGTTAAAACTACTAGTAACTGGTGTACTGACCATGGTATTACTGTGTTAAAACTACTAGTAACTGGTGTACTGACCATGGTATTACTGTGTTAAAACTACTAGTAACTGCTGTACTGACCATGGTATTACTGTGTTAAAACTACTAGTAACTGCCGTACTGACCATGGTATTACTGTGTTAAAACTACTAGTAACTGGTGTACTGACCATGGTATTACTGTGTTAAAACTACTAGTAACTGGTGTAATGACCATGGTATTACTGTGTTAAAACTACTAGTAACTGGTGTACTGACCATGGTATTACTGTGTTAAAACTACTAGTAACTGGTGTACTGACCATGGTATTACTGTGTTAAAACTACTAGTAACTGTGTTAAAACTACTAGTAACTGGTGTACTGACCATGGTATTACTGTGTTAAAACTACTAGTAACTGGTGTACTGACCATGGTATTACTGTGTTAAAACTACTAGTAACTGGTGTACTGACCATGGTATTACTGTGTCAAAACTACTAGTAACTGGTGTACTGACCATGGTATTACTGTGTTAAAACTACTAGTAACTGGTGTACTGACCATGGTATTACTGTGTTAAAACTACTAGTAACTGTGTTAAAACTACTAGTAACTGGTGTACTGACCATGGTATTACTGTGTTAAAACTACTAGTAACTGGTGTACTGACCATGGTATTACTGTGTTAAAACTACTAGTAACTGGTGTACTGACCATGGTATTACTGTGTCAAAACTACTAGTAACTGGTGTACTGACCATGGTATTACTGTGTTAAAACTACTAGTAACTGGTGTACTGACCATGGTATTACTGTGTTAAAACTACTAGTAACTGGTGTACTGACCATGGTATCACTGTGTTAAAACTACTAGTAACTGGTGTATTGACCATGGTATTACTGTGTTAAAACTACTAGTAACTGGTGTACTGACCATGGTATTACTGTGTTAAAACTACTAGTAACTGGGGTACTGACCATGGTATTACTGTGTTAAAACTACTAGTAACTGGGGTACTGACCATGGTATTACTGTATTAAAACTACTAGTAACTGGTGTACTGACCATGGTATTACTGTATTAAAACTACTAGTAACTGGTGTACTGACCATGGTATTACTGTGTTAAAACTACTAGTAACTGTGTTAAAACTACTAGTAACTGCTGTACTGACCATGGTATTACTGTGTTAAAACTACTAGTAACTGGTGTACTGACCATGGTATTACTGTGTTAAAACTACTAGTAACTGGTGTACTGACCATGGTATTACTGTGTTAAAACTACTAGTAACTGGTGTACTGACCATGGTATTACTGTGTTAAAACTACTAGTAACTGGGGTACTGACCATGGTATTACTGTATTAAAACTACTAGTAACTGGTGTACTGACCATGGTATTACTGTGTTAAAACTACTAGTAACTGGTGTACTGACCATGGTATTATTGTGTTAAAACTACTAGCAACTGGTGTACTGACCATGGTATTACTGTGTTAAAACTACTAGTAACTGGTGTACTGACCATGGTATTACTGTGTTAAAACTACTAGCAACTGGTGTACTGACCATGGTATTACTGTGTTAAAACTACTAGTAACTGTTGTACTGACCATGGTATTACTGTGTTAAAACTACTAGTAACTGG
Source organism: Electrona antarctica (assembly GCF_951216825.1). Lineage (NCBI taxonomy): Eukaryota > Metazoa > Chordata > Actinopteri > Myctophiformes > Myctophidae > Electrona > Electrona antarctica. The sequence continues at coordinate 77,040 of NW_027637197.1, forward strand.
TGCACTGACCATGGTATTACTGTGTTAAAACTACTAGTAACTGGTGTACTGACCATGGTATTACTGTGTTAAAACTACTAGTAACTACTAGTAACTGGTGTACTGACCATGGTATTACTGTGTTAAAACTACTAGTAACTGTGTTAAAACTACTAGTAACTGCTGTACTGACCATGGTATTACTGTGTTAAAACTACTAGTAACTGGTGTACTGACCATGGTATTACTGTGTTAAAACTACTAGTAACTGCTGTACTGACCATGGTATTACTGTGTTAAAACTACTAGTAACTGGTGTACTGACCATGGTATTACTGTGTTAAAACTACTAGTAACTGGTGTACTGACCATGGTATTACTGTGTTAAAACTACTAGTAACTGGTGCACTGACCATGGTATTACTGTGTTAAAACTATTAGTAACTGGTGTACTGACCATGGTATTACTGTGTTAAAACTACTAGTAACTGGTGTACTGACCATGGTATTACTGTGTTAAAACTACTAGTAACTGGTGTACTGACCATGGTATTACTGTGTTAAAACTACTAGTAACTGGTGTACTGGCCATGGTATTACTGTGTTAAAACTACTAGTAACTGGTGTACTGACCATGGTATTACTGTGTTAAAACTACTAGTAACTGGTGTACTGACCATTGTATTACTGTGTTAAAACTACTAGTAACTGGTGTACTGACCATGGTATTACTGTGTTAAAACTACTATTAACTGGGGTACTGACCATGGTATTACTGTGTTAAAACTACTAGTAACTGGTGTACTGACCATGGTATTACTGTGTTAAAACTACTAGTAACTACTAGTAACTGGTGTACTGACCATGGTATTACTGTGTTAAAACTACTAGTAACTGTGTTAAAACTACTAGTAACTGCTGTACTGACCATGGTATTACTGTGTTAAAACTACTAGTAACTGGTGTACTGACCATGGTATTACTGTGTTAAAACTACTAGTAACTGCTGTACTGACCATGGTATTACTGTGTTAAAACTACTAGTAACTGGTGTACTGACCATGGTATTACTGTGTTAAAACTACTAGTAACTGGTGTACTGACCATGGTATTACTGTGTTAAAACTACTAGTAACTGGTGTACTGACCATGGTATTACTGTGTTAAAACTACTAGTAACTGGTGTACTGACCATGGTATTACTGTGTTAAAACGACTAGTAACTGTGTTAAAACTACTAGTAACTGGTGTACTGACCATGGTATTACTGTGTTAAAACTACTAGTAACTGGTGTACTGACCATGGTATTACTGTGTTAAAACTACTAGTAACTGGTGTACTGACCATGGTATTACTGTGTTAAAACTACTAGTAACTGGTGTACTGACCATGGTATTACTGTGTTAAAACTACTAGTAACTGGTGTACTGACCATGGTATTACTGTGTTAAAACTACTAGTAACTGGTGTACTGACCATGGTATTACTGTGTTAAAACTACTAGTAACTGCTGTACTGACCATGGTATTACTGTGTTAAAACTACTAGTAACTGCCGTACTGACCATGGTATTACTGTGTTAAAACTACTAGTAACTGGTGTACTGACCATGGTATTACTGTGTTAAAACTACTAGTAACTGGTGTAATGACCATGGTATTACTGTGTTAAAACTACTAGTAACTGCTGTACTGACCATGGTATTACTGTGTTAAAACTACTAGTAACTGGTGTACTGACCATGGTATTACTGTGTTAAAACTACTAGTAACTGGTGTACTGACCATGGTATTACTGTGTTAAAACTACTAGTAACTGGTGTACTGACCATGGTATTACTGTGTTAAAACTACTAGTAACTGGGGTACTGACCATGGTATTACTGTATTAAAACTACTAGTAACTGGTGTACTGACCATGGTATTACTGTGTTAAAACTACTAGTAACTGGTGTACTGACCATGGTATTATTGTGTTAAAACTACTAGCAACTGGTGTACTGACCATGGTATTACTGTGTTAAAACTACTAGTAACTGGTGTACTGACCATGGTATTACTGTGTTAAAACTACTAGCAACTGGTGTACTGACCATGGTATTACTGTGTTAAAACTACTAGTAACTGTTGTACTGACCATGGTATTACTGTGTTAAAACTACTAGTAACTGGTGCACTGACCATGGTATTACTGTGTTAAAACTACTAGTAACTGGTGTACTGACCATGGTATTACTGTGTTAAAACTACTAGTAACTACTAGTAACTGGTGTACTGACCATGGTATTACTGTGTTAAAACTACTAGTAACTGTGTTAAAACTACTAGTAACTGCTGTACTGACCATGGTATTACTGTGTTAAAACTACTAGTAACTGGTGTACTGACCATGGTATTACTGTGTTAAAACTACTAGTAACTGCTGTACTGACCATGGTATTACTGTGTTAAAACTACTAGTAACTGGTGTACTGACCATGGTATTACTGTGTTAAAACTACTAGTAACTGGTGTACTGACCATGGTATTACTGTGTTAAAACTACTAGTAACTGGTGCACTGACCATGGTATTACTGTGTTAAAACTACTAGTAACTGGTGTACTGACCATGGTATTACTGTGTTAAAACTACTAGTAACTGGTGTACTGACCATGGTATTACTGTGTTAAAACTACTAGTAACTGGTGTACTGACCATGGTATTACTGTGTTAAAACTACTAGTAACTGGTGTACTGGCCATGGTATTACTGTGTTAAAACTACTAGTAACTGGTGTACTGACCATGGTATTACTGTGTTAAAACTACTAGTAACTGGTGTACTGACCATTGTATTACTGTGTTAAAACTACTAGTAACTGGTGTACTGACCATGGTATTACTGTGTTAAAACTACTATTAACTGGGGTACTGACCATGGTATTACTGTGTTAAAACTACTAGTAACTGGTGTACTGACCATGGTATTACTGTGTTAAAACTACTAGTAACTACTAGTAACTGGTGTACTGACCATGGTATTACTGTGTTAAAACTACTAGTAACTGTGTTAAAACTACTAGTAACTGCTGTACTGACCATGGTATTACTGTGTTAAAACTACTAGTAACTGGTGTACTGACCATGGTATTACTGTGTTAAAACTACTAGTAACTGCTGTACTGACCATGGTATTACTGTGTTAAAACTACTAGTAACTGGTGTACTGACCATGGTATTACTGTGTTAAAACTACTAGTAACTGGTGTACTGACCATGGTATTACTGTGTTAAAACTACTAGTAACTGGTGTACTGACCATGGTATTACTGTGTTAAAACTACTAGTAACTGGTGTACTGACCATGGTATTACTGTGTTAAAACGACTAGTAACTGTGTTAAAACTACTAGTAACTGGTGTACTGACCATGGTATTACTGTGTTAAAACTACTAGTAACTGGTGTACTGACCATGGTATTACTGTGTTAAAACTACTAGTAACTGGTGTACTGACCATGGTATTACTGTGTTAAAACTACTAGTAACTGGTGTACTGACCATGGTATTACTGTGTTAAAACTACTAGTAACTGGTGTACTGACCATGGTATTACTGTGTTAAAACTACTAGTAACTGGTGTACTGACCATGGTATTACTGTGTTAAAACTACTAGTAACTGCTGTACTGACCATGGTATTACTGTGTTAAAACTACTAGTAACTGCCGTACTGACCATGGTATTACTGTGTTAAAACTACTAGTAACTGGTGTACTGACCATGGTATTACTGTGTTAAAACTACTAGTAACTGGTGTAATGACCATGGTATTACTGTGTTAAAACTACTAGTAACTGGTGTACTGACCATGGTATTACTGTGTTAAAACTACTAGTAACTGGTGTACTGACCATGGTATTACTGTGTTAAAACTACTAGTAACTGTGTTAAAACTACTAGTAACTGGTGTACTGACCATGGTATTACTGTGTTAAAACTACTAGTAACTGGTGTACTGACCATGGTATTACTGTGTTAAAACTACTAGTAACTGGTGTACTGACCATGGTATTACTGTGTCAAAACTACTAGTAACTGGTGTACTGACCATGGTATTACTGTGTTAAAACTACTAGTAACTGGTGTACTGACCATGGTATTACTGTGTTAAAACTACTAGTAACTGTGTTAAAACTACTAGTAACTGGTGTACTGACCATGGTATTACTGTGTTAAAACTACTAGTAACTGGTGTACTGACCATGGTATTACTGTGTTAAAACTACTAGTAACTGGTGTACTGACCATGGTATTACTGTGTCAAAACTACTAGTAACTGGTGTACTGACCATGGTATTACTGTGTTAAAACTACTAGTAACTGGTGTACTGACCATGGTATTACTGTGTTAAAACTACTAGTAACTGGTGTACTGACCATGGTATCACTGTGTTAAAACTACTAGTAACTGGTGTATTGACCATGGTATTACTGTGTTAAAACTACTAGTAACTGGTGTACTGACCATGGTATTACTGTGTTAAAACGACTAGTAACTGTGTTAAAACTACTAGTAACTGGTGTACTGACCATGGTATTACTGTGTTAAAACTACTAGTAACTGGTGTACTGACCATGGTATTACTGTGTTAAAACTACTAGTAACTGGTGTACTGACCATGGTATTACTGTGTTAAAACTACTAGTAACTGGTGTACTGACCATGGTATTACTGTGTTAAAACTACTAGTAACTGGTGTACTGACCATGGTATTACTGTGTTAAAACTACTAGTAACTGGTGTACTGACCATGGTATTACTGTGTTAAAACTACTAGTAACTGCTGTACTGACCATGGTATTACTGTGTTAAAACTACTAGTAACTGCCGTACTGACCATGGTATTACTGTGTTAAAACTACTAGTAACTGGTGTACTGACCATGGTATTACTGTGTTAAAACTACTAGTAACTGGTGTAATGACCATGGTATTACTGTGTTAAAACTACTAGTAACTGGTGTACTGACCATGGTATTACTGTGTTAAAACTACTAGTAACTGGTGTACTGACCATGGTATTACTGTGTTAAAACTACTAGTAACTGTGTTAAAACTACTAGTAACTGGTGTACTGACCATGGTATTACTGTGTTAAAACTACTAGTAACTGGTGTACTGACCATGGTATTACTGTGTTAAAACTACTAGTAACTGGTGTACTGACCATGGTATTACTGTGTCAAAACTACTAGTAACTGGTGTACTGACCATGGTATTACTGTGTTAAAACTACTAGTAACTGGTGTACTGACCATGGTATTACTGTGTTAAAACTACTAGTAACTGTGTTAAAACTACTAGTAACTGGTGTACTGACCATGGTATTACTGTGTTAAAACTACTAGTAACTGGTGTACTGACCATGGTATTACTGTGTTAAAACTACTAGTAACTGGTGTACTGACCATGGTATTACTGTGTCAAAACTACTAGTAACTGGTGTACTGACCATGGTATTACTGTGTTAAAACTACTAGTAACTGGTGTACTGACCATGGTATTACTGTGTTAAAACTACTAGTAACTGGTGTACTGACCATGGTATCACTGTGTTAAAACTACTAGTAACTGGTGTATTGACCATGGTATTACTGTGTTAAAACTACTAGTAACTGGTGTACTGACCATGGTATTACTGTGTTAAAACTACTAGTAACTGGGGTACTGACCATGGTATTACTGTGTTAAAACTACTAGTAACTGGGGTACTGACCATGGTATTACTGTATTAAAACTACTAGTAACTGGTGTACTGACCATGGTATTACTGTATTAAAACTACTAGTAACTGGTGTACTGACCATGGTATTACTGTGTTAAAACTACTAGTAACTGTGTTAAAACTACTAGTAACTGCTGTACTGACCATGGTATTACTGTGTTAAAACTACTAGTAACTGGTGTACTGACCATGGTATTACTGTGTTAAAACTACTAGTAACTGGTGTACTGACCATGGTATTACTGTGTTAAAACTACTAGTAACTGGTGTACTGACCATGGTATTACTGTGTTAAAACTACTAGTAACTGGGGTACTGACCATGGTATTACTGTATTAAAACTACTAGTAACTGGTGTACTGACCATGGTATTACTGTGTTAAAACTACTAGTAACTGGTGTACTGACCATGGTATTATTGTGTTAAAACTACTAGCAACTGGTGTACTGACCATGGTATTACTGTGTTAAAACTACTAGTAACTGGTGTACTGACCATGGTATTACTGTGTTAAAACTACTAGCAACTGGTGTACTGACCATGGTATTACTGTGTTAAAACTACTAGTAACTGTTGTACTGACCATGGTATTACTGTGTTAAAACTACTAGTAACTGGTGCACTGACCATGGTATTACTGTGTTAAAACTACTAGTAACTGGTGTACTGACCATGGTATTACTGTGTTAAAACTACTAGTAACTGCTAGTAACTGGTGTACTGACCATGGTATTACTGTGTTAAAACTACTAGTAACTGTGTTAAAACTACTAGTAACTGCTGTACTGACCATGGTATTACTGTGTTAAAACTACTAGTAACTGGTGTACTGACCATGGTATTACTGTGTTAAAACTACTAGTAACTGCTGTACTGACCATGGTATTACTGTGTTAAAACTACTAGTAACTGGTGTACTGACCATGGTATTACTGTGTTAAAACTACTAGTAACTGGTGTACTGACCATGGTATTACTGTGTTAAAACTACTAGTAACTGGTGCACTGACCATGGTATTACTGTGTTAAAACTACTAGTAACTGGTGTACTGACCATGGTATTACTGTGTTAAAACTACTAGTAACTGGTGTACTGACCATGGTATTACTGTGTTAAAACTACTAGTAACTGGTGTACTGACCATGGTATTACTGTGTTAAAACTACTAGTAACTGGTGTACTGGCCATGGTATTACTGTGTTAAAACTACTAGTAACTGGTGTACTGACCATGGTATTACCTTGTTAAAACTACTAGTAACTGGTGTACTGACCATGGTATTACTGTGTTAAAACTACTAGTAACTGGTGTACTGACCATGGTATTACTGTGTTAAAACTACTAGTAACTGGTGTACTGACCATGGTATTACTGTGTTAAAACTACTAGTAACTGGTGTACTGACCATGGTATTACTGTGTTAAAACTACTAGTAACTGGTGTACTGACCATGGTATTACTGTGTTAAAACTACTAGTAACTGGTGTACTGACCATGGTATTACTGTGTTAAAACTACTAGTAACTGGTGTACTGACCATGGTATTACTGTGTTAAAACTACTAGTAACTGGTGTACTGACCATGGTATTACTGTGTTAAAACTACTAGTAACTGGGGTACTGACCATGGTATTACTGTGTTAAAACTACTAGTAACTGGTGTACTGACCATGGTATTACTGTGTTAAAACTACTAGTAACTACTAGTAACTGGTGTACTGACCATGGTATTACTGTGTTAAAACTACTAGTAACTGTGTTAAAACTACTAGTAACTGCTGTACTGACCATGGTATTACTGTGTTAAAACTACTAGTAACTGGTGTACTGACCATGGTATTACTGTGTTAAAACTACTAGTAACTGCTGTACTGACCATGGTATTACTGTGTTAAAACTACTAGTAACTGGTGTACTGACCATGGTATTACTGTGTTAAAACTACTAGTAACTGGTGTACTGACCATGGTATTACTGTGTTAAAACTACTAGTAACTGGTGTACTGACCATGGTATTACTGTGTTAAAACTACTAGTAACTGGTGTACTGACCATGGTATTACTGTGTTAAAACTACTAGTAACTGTGTTAAAACTACTAGTAACTGGTGTACTGACCATGGTATTACTGTGTTAAAACTACTAGTAACTGGTGTACTGACCATGGTATTACTGTGTTAAAACTACTAGTAACTGGTGTACTGACCATGGTATTACTGTGTTAAAACTACTAGTAACTGGTGTACTGACCATGGTATTACTGTGTTAAAACTACTAGTAACTGGTGTACTGACCATTGTATTACTGTGTTAAAACTACTAGTAACTGGTGTACTGACCATGGTATTACTGTGTTAAAACTACTAGTAACTGGGGTACCGACCATGGTATTACTGTGTTAAAACTACTAGTAACTGGTGTACTGACCATGGTATTACTGTGTTAAAACTACTAGTAACTACTAGTAACTGGTGTACTGACCATGGTATTACTGTGTTAAAACTACTAGTAACTGTGTTAAAACTACTAGTAACTGCTGTACTGACCATGGTATTACTGTGTTAAAACTACTAGTAACTGGTGTACTGACCATGGTATTACTGTGTTAAAACTACTAGTAACTGCTGTACTGACCATGGTATTACTGTGTTAAAACTACTAGTAACTGGTGTACTGACCATGGTATTACTGTGTTAAAACTACTAGTAACTGGTGTACTGACCATGGTATTACTGTGTTAAAACTACTAGTAACTGGTGTACTGACCATGGTATTACTGTGTTAAAACTACTAGTAACTGGTGTACTGACCATGGTATTACTGTGTTAAAACTACTAGTAACTGTGTTAAAACTACTAGTAACTGGTGTACTGACCATGGTATTACTGTGTTAAAACTACTAGTAACTGGTGTACTGACCATGGTATTACTGTGTTAAAACTACTAGTAACTGGTGTACTGACCATGGTATTACTGTGTTAAAACTACTAGTAACTGGTGTACTGACCATGGTATTTTTGTGTTAAAACTACTAGTAACTGGTGTACTGACCATGGTATTACTGTGTTAAAACTACTAGTAACTGGTGTACTGACCATGGTATTACTGTGTTAAAACTACTAGTAACTGGTGTACTGACCATGGTATTACTGTGTTAAAACTACTAGTAACTGGTGTACTGACCATGGTATTACTGTGTTAAAACTACTAGTAACTGCTGTACTGACCATGGTATTACTGTGTTAAAACTACTAGTAACTGCCGTAATGACCATGGTATTACTGTGTTAAAACTACTAGTAACTGGTGTACTGACCATGGTATTACTGTGTTAAAACTACTAGTAACTGGTGTAATGACCATGGTATTACTGTGTTAAAACTACTAGTAACTGGTGTACTGACCATGGTATTACTGTGTTAAAACTACTAGTAACTGGTGTACTGACCATGGTATTACTGTGTTAAAACTACTAGTAACTGTGTTAAAACTACTAGTAACTGGTGTACTGACCATGGTATAACTGTGTTAAAACTACTAGTAACTGGTGTACTGACCATGGTATTACTGTGTTAAAACTACTAGTAACTGGTGTACTGACCATGGTATTACTGTGTCAAAACTACTAGTAACTGGTGTACTGACCATGGTATTACTGTGTTAAAACTACTAGTAACTGGTGTACTGACCATGGTATTACTGTGTTAAAACTACTAGTAACTGTGTTAAAACTACTAGTAACTGGTGTACTGACCATGGTATTACTGTGTTAAAACTACTAGTAACTGGTGTACTGACCATGGTATTACTGTGTCAAAACTACTAGTAACTGGTGTACTGACCATGGTATTACTGTGTTAAAACTACTAGTAACTGGTGTACTGACCATGGTATTACTGTGTTAAAACTACTAGTAACTGGTGTACTGACCATGGTATCACTGTGTTAAAACTACTAGTAACTGGTGTATTGACCATGGTATCACTGTGTTAAAACTACTAGTAACTGGTGTACTGACCATGGTATTACTGTGTTAAAACTACTAGTAACTGGGGTACTGACCATGGTATTACTGTGTTAAAACTACTAGTAACTGGGGTACTGACCATGGTATTACTGTATTAAAACTACTAGTAACTGGTGTACTGACCATGGTATTACTGTATTAAAACTACTAGTAACTGGTGTACTGACCATGGTATTACTGTGTTAAAACTACTAGTAACTGCTGTACTGACCATGGTATTACTGTGTTAAAACTACTAGTAACTGGTGTACTGACCATGGTATTACTGTGTTAAAACTACTAGTAACTGGTGTACTGACCATGGTATTACTGTGTTAAAACTACTAGTAACTGGTGTACTGACCATGGTATTACTGTGTTAAAACTACTAGTAACTGGGGTACTGACCATGGTATTACTGTATTAAAACTACTAGTAACTGGTGTACTGACCATGGTATTACTGTGTTAAAACTACTAGTAACTGGTGTACTGACCATGGTATTATTGTGTTAAAACTACTAGCAACTGGTGTACTGACCATGGTATTACTGTGTTAAAACTACTAGTAACTGGTGTACTGACCATGGTATTACTGTGTTAAAACTACTAGCAACTGGTGTACTGACCATGGTATTACTGTGTTAAAACTACTAGTAACTGTTGTACTGACCATGGTATTACTGTGTTAAAACTACTAGTAACTGGTGCACTGACCATGGTATTACTGTGTTAAAACTACTAGTAACTGGTGTACTGACCATGGTATTACTGTGTTAAAACTACTAGTAACTACTAGTAACTGTGTTAAAACTACTAGTAACTGGTGTACTGACCATGGTATAACTGTGTTAAAACTACTAGTAACTGGTGTACTGACCATGGTATTACTGTGTTAAAACTACTAGTAACTGGTGTACTGACCATGGTATTACTGTGTCAAAACTACTAGTAACTGGTGTACTGACCATGGTATTACTGTGTTAAAACTACTAGTAACTGGTGTACTGACCATGGTATTACTGTGTTAAAACTACTAGTAACTGTGTTAAAACTACTAGTAACTGGTGTACTGACCATGGTATTACTGTGTTAAAACTACTAGTAACTGGTGTACTGACCATGGTATTACTGTGTCAAAACTACTAGTAACTGGTGTACTGACCATGGTATTACTGTGTTAAAACTACTAGTAACTGGTGTACTGACCATGGTATTACTGTGTTAAAACTACTAGTAACTGGTGTACTGACCATGGTATCACTGTGTTAAAACTACTAGTAACTGGTGTATTGACCATGGTATCACTGTGTTAAAACTACTAGTAACTGGTGTACTGACCATGGTATTACTGTGTTAAAACTACTAGTAACTGGGGTACTGACCATGGTATTACTGTGTTAAAACTACTAGTAACTGGGGTACTGACCATGGTATTACTGTATTAAAACTACTAGTAACTGGTGTACTGACCATGGTATTACTGTATTAAAACTACTAGTAACTGGTGTACTGACCATGGTATTACTGTGTTAAAACTACTAGTAACTGCTGTACTGACCATGGTATTACTGTGTTAAAACTACTAGTAACTGGTGTACTGACCATGGTATTACTGTGTTAAAACTACTAGTAACTGGTGTACTGACCATGGTATTACTGTGTTAAAACTACTAGTAACTGGTGTACTGACCATGGTATTACTGTGTTAAAACTACTAGTAACTGGGGTACTGACCATGGTATTACTGTATTAAAACTACTAGTAACTGGTGTACTGACCATGGTATTACTGTGTTAAAACTACTAGTAACTGGTGTACTGACCATGGTATTATTGTGTTAAAACTACTAGCAACTGGTGTACTGACCATGGTATTACTGTGTTAAAACTACTAGTAACTGGTGTACTGACCATGGTATTACTGTGTTAAAACTACTAGCAACTGGTGTACTGACCATGGTATTACTGTGTTAAAACTACTAGTAACTGTTGTACTGACCATGGTATTACTGTGTTAAAACTACTAGTAACTGGTGCACTGACCATGGTATTACTGTGTTAAAACTACTAGTAACTGGTGTACTGACCATGGTATTACTGTGTTAAAACTACTAGTAACTACTAGTAACTGGTGTACTGACCATGGTATTACTGTGTTAAAACTACTAGTAACTGTGTTAAAACTACTAGTAACTGGTGTACTGACCATGGTATTACTGTGTTAAAACTACTAGTAACTGGTGTACTGACCATGGTATTACTGTGTTAAAACTACTAGTAACTGCTGTACTGACCATGGTATTACTGTGTTAAAACTACTAGTAACTGGTGTACTGACCATGGTATTACTGTGTTAAAACTACTAGTAACTGGTGTACTGACCATGGTATTACTGTGTTAAAACTACTAGTAACTGGTGTACTGACCATGGTATTACTGTGTTAAAACTACTAGTAACTGGTGTACTGACCATGGTATTACTGTGTTAAAACTACTAGTAACTGTGTTAAAACTACTAGTAACTGGTGTACTGACCATGGTATTACTGTGTTAAAACTACTAGTAACTGGTGTACTGACCATGGTATTACTGTGTTAAAACTACTAGTAACTGGTGTACTGGCCATGGTATTACTGTGTTAAAACTACTAGTAACTGGTGTACTGACCATGGTATTACCTTGTTAAAACTACTAGTAACTGGTGTACTGACCATGGTATTACTGTGTTAAAACTACTAGTAACTGGTGTACTGACCATGGTATTACTGTGTTAAAACTACTAGTAACTGGTGTACTGACCATGGTATTACTGTGTTAAAACTACTAGTAACTGGTGTACTGACCATGGTATTACTGTGTTAAAACTACTAGTAACTGGTGTACTGACCATGGTATTACTGTGTTAAAACTACTAGTAACTGGTGTACTGACCATGGTATTACTGTGTTAAAACTACTAGTAACTGGGGTACTGACCATGGTATTACTGTGTTAAAACTACTAGTAACTGGTGTACTGACCATGGTATTACTGTGTTAAAACTACTAGTAACTACTAGTAACTGGTGTACTGACCATGGTATTACTGTGTTAAAACTACTAGTAACTGTGTTAAAACTACTAGTAACTGGTGTACTGACCATGGTATTACTGTGTTAAAACTACTAGTAACTGGTGTACTGACCATGGTATTACTGTGTTAAAACTACTAGTAACTGCTGTACTGACCATGGTATTACTGTGTTAAAACTACTAGTAACTGGTGTACTGACCATGGTATTACTGTGTTAAAACTACTAGTAACTGGTGTACTGACCATGGTATTACTGTGTTAAAACTACTAGTAACTGGTGTACTGACCATGGTATTACTGTGTTAAAACTACTAGTAACTGGTGTACTGACCATGGTATTACTGTGTTAAAACTACTAGTAACTGTGTTAAAACTACTAGTAACTGGTGTACTGACCATGGTATTACTGTGTTAAAACTACTAGTAACTGGTGTACTGACCATGGTATTACTGTGTTAAAACTACTAGTAACTGGTGTACTGGACCATGGTATTACTGTGTTAAAACTACTAGTAACTGGTGTACTGACCATGGTATTACCTTGTTAAAACTACTAGTAACTGGTGTACTGACCATGGTATTACTGTGTTAAAACTACTAGTAACTGGTGTACTGACCATGGTATTACTGTGTTAAAACTACTAGTAACTGGTGTACTGACCATGGTATTACTGTGTTAAAACTACTAGTAACTGGTGTACTGACCATGGTATTACTGTGTTAAAACTACTAGTAACTGGTGTACTGACCATGGTATTACTGTGTTAAAACTACTAGTAACTGGTGTACTGACCATGGTATTACTGTGTTAAAACTACTAGTAACTGGTGTACTGACCATGGTATTACTGTGTTAAAACTACTAGTAACTGGTGTACTGACCATGGTATTACTGTGTTAAAACTACTAGTAACTGGGGTACTGACCATGGTATTACTGTGTTAAAACTACTAGTAACTGGTGTACTGACCATGGTATTACTGTGTTAAAACTACTAGTAACTACTAGTAACTGGTGTACTGACCATGGTATTACTGTGTTAAAACTACTAGTAACTGTGTTAAAACTACTAGTAACTGCTGTACTGACCATGGTATTACTGTGTTAAAACTACTAGTAACTGGTGTACTGACCATGGTATTACTGTGTTAAAACTACTAGTAACTGGTGTACTGACCATGGTATTACTGTGTTAAAACTACTAGTAACTGTGTTAAAACTACTAGTAACTGGTGTACTGACCATGGTATTACTGTGTTAAAACTACTAGTAACTGGTGTACTGACCATGGTATTACTGTGTTAAAACTACTAGTAACTGGTGTACTGACCATGGTATTACTGTGTTAAAACTACTAGTAACTGGTGTACTGACCATGATATTACTGTGTTAAAACTACTAGTAACTGGTGTACTGACCATGGTATTACTGTGTTAAAACTACTAGTAACTGGTGTACTGACCATGGTATTACTGTGTTAAAACTACTAGTAACTGGTGTACTGGCCATGGTATTACTGTGTTAAAACTACTAGTAACTGGTGTACTGACCATGGTATTACTGTGTTAAAACTACTAGTAACTGGTGTACTGACCATGGTATTACTGTGTTAAAACTACTAGTAACTGTGTTAAAACTACTAGTAACTGGTGTACTGACCATGGTATTACTGTGTTAAAACTACTAGTAACTGGTGTACTGACCATGGTATTACTGTGTTAAAACTACTAGTAACTGGTGTACTGACCATGGTATTACTGTGTTAAAACTACTAGTAACTGGTGTACTGACCATGGTATTACTGTGTTAAAACTACTAGTAACTGGTGTACTGACCATTGTATTACTGTGTTAAAACTACTAGTAACTGGTGTACTGACCATGGTATTACTGTGTTAAAACTACTATTAACTGGGGTACTGACCATGGTATTACTGTGTTAAAACTACTAGTAACTGGTGTACTGACCATGGTATTACTGTGTTAAAACTACTAGTAACTACTAGTAACTGGTGTACTGACCATGGTATTACTGTGTTAAAACTACTAGTAACTGTGTTAAAACTACTAGTAACTGCTGTACTGACCATGGTATTACTGTGTTAAAACTACTAGTAACTGGTGTACTGACCATGGTATTACTGTGTTAAAACTACTAGTAACTGCTGTACTGACCATGGTATTACTGTGTTAAAACTACTAGTAACTGGTGTACTGACCATGGTATTACTGTGTTAAAACTACTAGTAACTGGTGTACTGACCATGGTATTACTGTGTTAAAACTACTAGTAACTGGTGTACTGACCATGGTATTACTGTGTTAAAACTACTAGTAACTGGTGTACTGACCATGGTATTACTGTGTTAAAACTACTAGTAACTGTGTTAAAACTACTAGTAACTGGTGTACTGACCATGGTATTACTGTGTTAAAACTACTAGTAACTGGTGTACTGACCATGGTATTACTGTGTTAAAACTACTAGTAACTGGTGTACTGACCATGGTATTACTGTGTTAAAACTACTAGTAACTGGTGTACTGACCATGGTATTACTGTGTTAAAACTACTAGTAACTGGTGTACTGACCATGGTATTACTGTGTTAAAACTACTAGTAACTGGTGTACTGACCATGGTATTACTGTGTTAAAACTACTAGTAACTGCTGTACTGACCATGGTATTACTGTGTTAAAACTACTAGTAACTGGTGTACTGACCATGGTATTACTGTGTTAAAACTACTAGTAACTGTGTTAAAACTACTAGTAACTGGTGTACTGACCATGGTATTACTGTGTTAAAACTACTAGTAACTGGTGTACTGACCATGGTATTACTGTGTTAAAACTACTAGTAACTGGTGTACTGACCATGGTATTACTGTGTTAAAACTACTAGTAACTGGTGTACTGACCATGGTATTACTGTGTTAAAACTACTAGTAACTGGTGTACTGACCATGGTATTACTGTGTTAAAACTACTAGTAACTGCTGTACTGACCATGGTATTACTGTGTTAAAACTACTAGTAACTGCCGTACTGACCATGGTATTACTGTGTTAAAACTACTAGTAACTGGTGTACTGACCATGGTATTACTGTGTTAAAACTACTAGTAACTGCTGTACTGACCATGGTATTACTGTGTTAAAACTACTAGTAACTGGTGTACTGACCATGGTATTACTGTGTTAAAACTACTAGTAACTGCTGTACTGACCATGGTATTACTGTGTTAAAACTACTAGTAACTGGTGTACTGACCATGGTATTACTGTGTTAAAACTACTAGTAACTGCTGTACTGACCATGGTATTACTGTGTTAAAACTACTAGTAACTGGTGTACTGACCATGGTATTACTGTGTTAAAACTACTAGTAACTGGTGTACTGACCATGGTATTACTGTGTTAAAACTACTAGTAACTGGTGTACTGACCATGGTATTACTGTGTTAAAACTACTAGTAACTGGTGTACTGACCATGGTATTACTGTGTTAAAACTACTAGTAACTGTGTTAAAACTACTAGTAACTGGTGTACTGACCATGGTATTACTGTGTTAAAACTACTAGTAACTGGTGTACTGACCATGGTATTACTGTGTTAAAACTACTAGTAACTGGTGTACTGACCATGGTATTACTGTGTTAAAACTACTAGTAACTGGTGTACTGACCATGGTATTACTGTGTTAAAACTACTAGTAACTGGTGTACTGACCATGGTATTACTGTGTTAAAACTACTAGTAACTGCTGTACTGACCATGGTATTACTGTGTTAAAACTACTAGTAACTGCCGTACTGACCATGGTATTACTGTGTTAAAACTACTAGTAACTGGTGTACTGACCATGGTATTACTGTGTTAAAACTACTAGTAACTGGTGTAATGACCATGGTATTACTGTGTTAAAACTAATAGTAACTGGTGTACTGACCATGGTATTACTGTGTTAAAACTACTAGTAACTGGTGTACTGACCATGGTATTACTGTGTTAAAACTACTAGTAACTGGTGTACTGACCATGGTATTACTGTGTTAAAACTACTAGTAACTGGTGTACTGACCATGGTATTACTGTGTTAAAACTACTAGTAACTGGTGTACTGACCATGGTATTACTGTGTCAAAACTACTAGTAACTGGTGTACTGACCATGGTATTACTGTGTTAAAACTACTAGTAACTGGTGTACTGACCATGGTATTACTGTGTTAAAACTACTAGTAACTGGTGTACTGACAATGGTATCACTGTGTTAAAACTACTAGTAACTGGTGTACTGACCATGGTATTACTGTGTTAAAACTACTAGTAACTGGTGTACTGACCATGGTATTACTGTGTTAAAACTACTAGTAACTGGGGTACTGACCATGGTATTACTGTGTTAAAACTACTAGTAACTGGGGTACTGACCATGGTATTACTGTATTAAAACGACTAGTAACTGGTGTACTGACCATGGTATTACTGTGTTAAAACTACTAGTAACTGTGTTAAAACTACTAGTAACTGCTGTACTGACCATGGTATTACTGTGTTAAAACTACTAGTAACTGGTGTACTGACCATGGTATTACTGTGTTAAAACTACTAGTAACTGGTGTACTGACCATGGTATTACTGTGTTAAAACTACTAGCAACTGGTGTACTGACCATGGTATTACTGTGTTAAAACTACTAGTAACTGTTGTACTGACCATGGTATTACTGTGTTAAAACTACTAGTAACTGGTGTACTGACCATGGTATTACTGTGTTAAAACTACTAGTAACTGCTGTACTGACCATGGTATTACTGTGTTAAAACTACTAGTAACTGCCGTACTGACCATGGTATTACTGTGTTAAAACTACTAGTAACTGGTGTACTGACCATGGTATTACTGTGTTAAAACTACTAGTAACTGGTGTAATGACCATGGTATTACTGTGTTAAAACTACTAGTAACTGGTGTACTGACCATGGTATTACTGTGTTAAAACTACTAGTAACTGGTGTACTGACCATGGTATTACTGTGTTAAAACTACTAGTAACTGTGTTAAAACTACTAGTAACTGGTGTACTGACCATGGTATTACTGTGTTAAAACTACTAGTAACTGTGTTAAAACTACTAGTAACTGGTGTACTGACCATGGTATTACTGTGTTAAAACTACTAGTAACTGGTGTACTGACCATGGTATTACTGTGTTAAAACTACTAGTAACTGGTGTACTGACCATGGTATTACTGTGTCAAAACTACTAGTAACTGGTGTACTGACCATGGTATTACTGTGTTAAAACTACTAGTAACTGGTGTACTGACCATGGTATTACTGTGTTAAAACTACTAGTAACTGGTGTACTGACCATGGTATCACTGTGTTAAAACTACTAGTAACTGGTGTACTGACCATGGTATTACTGTGTTAAAACTACTAGTAACTGGTGTACTGACCATGGTATTACTGTGTTAAAACTACTAGTAACTGGGGTACTGACCATGGTATTACTGTGTTAAAACTACTAGTAACTGGGGTACTGACCATGGTATTACTGTATTAAAACTACTAGTAACTGGTGTACTGACCATGGTATTACTGTATTAAAACTACTAGTAACTGGTGTACTGACCATGGTATTACTGTGTTAAAACTACTAGTAACTGGTGTACTGACCATGGTATTACTGTGTTAAAACTACTAGTAACTGGTGTACTGACCATGGTATTACTGTGTTAAAACTACTAGTAACTGGTGTACTGACCATGGTATTACTGTGTTAAAACTACTAGTAACTGGTGTACTGACCATGGTATTACTGTGTTAAAACTACTAGTAACTGCTGTACTGACCATGGTATTACTGTGTTAAAACTACTAGTAACTGCCGTACTGACCATGGTATTACTGTGTTAAAACTACTAGTAACTGGTGTACTGACCATGGTATTACTGTGTTAAAACTACTAGTAACTGCTGTACTGACCATGGTATTACTGTGTTAAAACTACTAGTAACTGGTGTACTGACCATGGTATTACTGTGTTAAAACTACTAGTAACTGCTGTACTGACCATGGTATTACTGTGTTAAAACTACTAGTAACTGGTGTACTGACCATGGTATTACTGTGTTAAAACTACTAGTAACTGCTGTACTGACCATGGTATTACTGTGTTAAAACTACTAGTAACTGGTGTACTGACCATGGTATTACTGTGTTAAAACTACTAGTAACTGGTGTACTGACCATGGTATTACTGTGTTAAAACTACTAGTAACTGGTGTACTGACCATGGTATTACTGTGTTAAAACTACTAGTAACTGGTGTACTGACCATGGTATTACTGTGTTAAAACTACTAGTAACTGTGTTAAAACTACTAGTAACTGGTGTACTGACCATGGTATTACTGTGTTAAAACTACTAGTAACTGCTGTACTGACCATGGTATTACTGTGTTAAAACTACTAGTAACTGCTGTACTGACCATGGTATTACTGTGTTAAAACTACTAGTAACTGCCGTACTGACCATGGTATTACTGTGTTAAAACTACTAGTAACTGGTGTACTGACCATGGTATTACTGTGTTAAAACTACTAGTAACTGGTGTAATGACCATGGTATTACTGTGTTAAAACTACTAGTAACTGGTGTACTGACCATGGTATTACTGTGTTAAAACTACTAGTAACTGGTGTACTGACCATGGTATTACTGTGTTAAAACTACTAGTAACTGGTGTACTGACCATGGTATTACTGTGTTAAAACTACTAGTAACTGGTGTACTGACCATGGTATTACTGTGTTAAAACTACTAGTAACTGGTGTACTGACCATGGTATTACTGTGTCAAAACTACTAGTAACTGGTGTACTGACCATGGTATTACTGTGTTAAAACTACTAGTAACTGGTGTACTGACCATGGTATTACTGTGTTAAAACTACTAGTAACTGGTGTACTGACAATGGTATCACTGTGTTAAAACTACTAGTAACTGGTGTACTGACCATGGTATTACTGTGTTAAAACTACTAGTAACTGGTGTACTGACCATGGTATTACTGTGTTAAAACTACTAGTAACTGGGGTACTGACCATGGTATTACTGTGTTAAAACTACTAGTAACTGGGGGTACTGACCATGGTATTACTGTATTAAAACGACTAGTAACTGGTGTACTGACCATGGTATTACTGTGTTAAAACTACTAGTAACTGTGTTAAAACTACTAGTAACTGCTGTACTGACCATGGTATTACTGTGTTAAAACTACTAGTAACTGGTGTACTGACCATGGTATTACTGTGTTAAAACTACTAGTAACTGGTGTACTGACCATGGTATTACTGTGTTAAAACTACTAGCAACTGGTGTACTGACCATGGTATTACTGTGTTAAAACTACTAGTAACTGTTGTACTGACCATGGTATTACTGTGTTAAAACTACTAGTAACTGGTGTACTGACCATGGTATTACTGTGTTAAAACTACTAGTAACTGCTGTACTGACCATGGTATTACTGTGTTAAAACTACTAGTAACTGCCGTACTGACCATGGTATTACTGTGTTAAAACTACTAGTAACTGGTGTACTGACCATGGTATTACTGTGTTAAAACTACTAGTAACTGGTGTAATGACCATGGTATTACTGTGTTAAAACTACTAGTAACTGGTGTACTGACCATGGTATTACTGTGTTAAAACTACTAGTAACTGGTGTACTGACCATGGTATTACTGTGTTAAAACTACTAGTAACTGTGTTAAACTACTAGTAACTGGTGTACTGACCATGGTATTACTGTGTTAAAACTACTAGTAACTGTGTTAAAACTACTAGTAACTGGTGTACTGACCATGGTATTACTGTGTTAAAACTACTAGTAACTGGTGTACTGACCATGGTATTACTGTGTTAAAACTACTAGTAACTGGTGTACTGACCATGGTATTACTGTGTCAAAACTACTAGTAACTGGTGTACTGACCATGGTATTACTGTGTTAAAACTACTAGTAACTGGTGTACTGACCATGGTATTACTGTGTTAAAACTACTAGTAACTGGTGTACTGACCATGGTATCACTGTGTTAAAACTACTAGTAACTGGTGTACTGACCATGGTATTACTGTGTTAAAACTACTAGTAACTGGTGTACTGACCATGGTATTACTGTGTTAAAACTACTAGTAACTGGTGTACTGACCATGGTATTACTGTGTTAAAACTACTAGTAACTGGGGTACTGACCATGGTATTACTGTATTAAAACTACTAGTAACTGGTGTACTGACCATGGTATTACTGTATTAAAACTACTAGTAACTGGTGTACTGACCATGGTATTACTGTGTTAAAACTACTAGTAACTGTGTTAAAACTACTAGTAACTGCTGTACTGACCATGGTATTACTGTGTTAAAACTACTAGTAACTGGTGTACTGACCATGGTATTACTGTGTTAAAACTACTAGTAACTGCTGTACTGACCATGGTATTACTGTGTTAAAACTACTAGTAACTGCCGTACTGACCATGGTATTACTGTGTTAAAACTACTAGTAACTGGTGTACTGACCATGGTATTACTGTGTTAAAACTACTAGTAACTGGTGTAATGACCATGGTATTACTGTGTTAAAACTACTAGTAACTGGTGTACTGACCATGGTATTACTGTGTTAAAACTACTAGTAACTGGTGTACTGACCATGGTATTACTGTGTTAAAACTACTAGTAACGGTGTTAAAACTACTAGTAACTGGTGTACTGACCATGGTATTACTGTGTTAAAACTACTAGTAACTGTGTTAAAACTACTAGTAACTGGTGTACTGACCATGGTATTACTGTGTTAAAACTACTAGTAACTGGTGTACTGACCATGGTATTACTGTGTTAAAACTACTAGTAACTGGTGTACTGACCATGGTATTACTGTGTTAAAACTACTAGTAACTGGTGTACTGACCATGGTATTACTGTGTCAAAACTACTAGTAACTGGTGTACTGACCATGGTATTACTGTGTTTAAACTACTAGTAACTGGTGTACTGACCATGGTATTACTGTGTTAAAACTACTAGTAACTGGTGTACTGACAATGGTATCACTGTGTTAAAACTACTAGTAACTGGTGTACTGACCATGGTATTACTGTGTTAAAACTACTAGTAACTGGTGTACTGACCATGGTATTACTGTGTTAAAACTACTAGTAACTGGTGTACTGACCATGGTATTACTGTGTTAAAACTACTAGTAACTGGGGTACTGACCATGGTATTACTGTATTAAAACTACTAGTAACTGGTGTACTGACCATGGTATTACTGTATTAAAACGACTAGTAACTGGTGTACTGACCATGGTATTACTGTGTTAAAACTACTAGTAACTGTGTTAAAACTACTAGTAACTGCTGTACTGACCATGGTATTACTGTGTTAAAACTACTAGTAACTGGTGTACTGACCATGGTATTACTGTGTTAAAACTACTAGTAACTGGTGTACTGACCATGGTATTACTGTGTTAAAACTACTAGCAACTGGTGTACTGACCATGGTATTACTGTGTTAAAACTACTAGTAACTGTTGTACTGACCATGGTATTACTGTGTTAAAACTACTAGTAACTGGTGTACTGACCATGGTATTACTGTGTTAAAACTACTAGTAACTGCTGTACTGACCATGGTATTACTGTGTTAAAACTACTAGTAACTGCCGTACTGACCATGGTATTACTGTGTTAAAACTACTAGTAACTGGTGTACTGACCATGGTATTACTGTGTTAAAACTACTAGTAACTGGTGTAATGACCATGGTATTACTGTGTTAAAACTACTAGTAACTGGTGTACTGACCATGGTATTACTGTGTTAAAACTACTAGTAACTGGTGTACTGACCATGGTATTACTGTGTTAAAACTACTAGTAACTGTGTTAAAACTACTAGTAACTGTTGTACTGACCATGGTATTACTGTGTTAAAACTACTAGTAACTGGTGTACTGACCATGGTATTACTGTGTTAAAACTACTAGTAACTGCTGTACTGACCATGGTATTACTGTGTTAAAACTACTAGTAACTGCCGTACTGACCATGGTATTACTGTGTTAAAACTACTAGTAACTGGTGTACTGACCATGGTATTACTGTGTTAAAACTACTAGTAACTGGTGTAATGACCATGGTATTACTGTGTTAAAACTACTAGTAACTGGTGTACTGACCATGGTATTACTGTGTTAAAACTACTAGTAACTGGTGTACTGACCATGGTATTACTGTGTTAAAACTACTAGTAACTGTGTTAAAACTACTAGTAACTGGTGTACTGACCATGGTATTACTGTGTTAAAACTACTAGTAACTGGTGTACTGACCATGGTATTACTGTGTCAAAACTACTAGTAACTGGTGTACTGACCATGGTATTACTGTGTTTAAACTACTAGTAACTGGTGTACTGACCATGGTATTACTGTGTTAAAACTACTAGTAACTGGTGTACTGACAATGGTATCACTGTGTTAAAACTACTAGTAACTGGTGTACTGACCATGGTATTACTGTGTTAAAACTACTAGTAACTGGTGTACTGACCATGGTATTACTGTGTTAAAACTACTAGTAACTGGGGTACTGACCATGGTATTACTGTGTTAAAACTACTAGTAACTGGGGTACTGACCATGGTATTACTGTATTAAAACTACTAGTAACTGGTGTACTGACCATGGTATTACTGTATTAAAACGACTAGTAACTGGTGTACTGACCATGGTATTACTGTGTTAAAACTACTAGTAACTGTGTTAAAACTACTAGTAACTGCTGTACTGACCATGGTATTACTGTGTTAAAACTACTAGTAACTGGTGTACTGACCATGGTATTACTGTGTTAAAACTACTAGTAACTGGTGTACTGACCATGGTATTACTGTGTTAAAACTACTAGCAACTGGTGTACTGACCATGGTATTACTGTGTTAAAACTACTAGTAACTGTTGTACTGACCATGGTATTACTGTGTTAAAACTACTAGTAACTGGTGTACTGACCATGGTATTACTGTGTTAAAACTACTAGTAACTGCTGTACTGACCATGGTATTACTGTGTTAAAACTACTAGTAACTGCCGTACTGACCATGGTATTACTGTGTTAAAACTACTAGTAACTGGTGTACTGACCATGGTATTACTGTGTTAAAACTACTAGTAACTGGTGTAATGACCATGGTATTACTGTGTTAAAACTACTAGTAACTGGTGTACTGACCATGGTAATTACTGTGTTAAAACTACTAGTAACTGGTGTACTGACCATGGTATTACTGTGTTAAAACTAC
>NW_027637197.1:101461-156461 GCF_951216825.1 Electrona antarctica
TATGGTGCCATTTACACCCTTAGTCAGATATACACCCATATGGTGCCATTTACACCCTTACAGTCAGATATACACCCATATGGTTCCATTTACACCCTTAGTCAGATATACACCCATATTGTTCCATTTACACCCTTAGTCAGATATACACCCATATGGTGCCATTTACACCCTTACAGTCAGATATACACCCATATGGTTCCATTTACACCCTTACAGTCAGATATACAGCCATATGGTTCCATTTACACCCTTACAGTCAGATATACACCCATATGGTTCCATTTACACCCTTACAGTCAGATATACACCCATATTGTTCCATTTACACCCTTAGTCAGATATACACCCATATGGTTCCATTTACACCCTTACAGTCAGATATACACCCATATGGTGCCATTTACACCCTTACAGTCAGATATACACCCATATGGTGCCATTTACACCCTTACAGTCAGATATACACCCATATGGTGCCATTTACACCCTTACAGTCAGATATACACCCATATGGTGCCATTTACACCCTTAGTCAGATATACACCCATATTGTTCCATTTACACCCTTACAGTCAGATATACAACCATATGGTTCCATTTACACCCTTACAGTCAGATATACACCCATATGGTTCCATTTACACCCTTACAGTCAGATATACACCCATATGGTTCCATTTACACCCTTACAGTCAGATATACACCCATATGGTGCCATTTACACCCTTAGTCAGATATACACCCATATGGTTCCATTTACACCCTTAGTCAGATATACACCCATATGGTTCCATTTACACCCTTACAGTCAGATATACACCCATATGGTGCCATTTAGACCCTTACAGTCAGATATACACCCATATGGTTCCATTTACACCCTTAGTCAGATATACACCCATATGGTGCCATTTACACCCTTACATTCAGATATACACCCATATGGTTCCATTTACACCCTTAGTCAGATATACACCCATATGGTGCCATTTACACCCTTACAGTCAGATATACACCCATATGGTTCCATTTACACCCTTACAGTCAGATATACACCCATATGGTTCCATTTACACCCTTACAGTCAGATATACACCCATATGGTGCCATTTACACCCTTACAGTCAGATATACACCCATATGGTTCCATTTACACCCTTACAGTCAGATATACACCCATATGGTGCCATTTACACCCTTAGTCAGATATACACCCATATGGTTCCATTTACACCCTTAGTCAGATATACACCCATATGGTTCCATTTACACCCTTACAGTCAGATATACACCCATATGGTGCCATTTAGACCCTTACAGTCAGATATACACCCATATGGTTCCATTTACACCCTTAGTCAGATATACACCCATATGGTGCCATTTACACCCTTACATTCAGATATACACCCATATGGTTCCATTTACACCCTTAGTCAGATATACACCCATATGGTGCCATTTACACCCTTACAGTCAGATATACACCCATATGGTTCCATTTACACCCTTACAGTCAGATATACACCCATATGGTTCCATTTACACCCTTACAGTCAGATATACACCCATATGGTGCCATTTACACCCTTACAGTCAGATATACACCCATATGGTTCCATTTACACCCTTACAGTCAGATATACACCCATATGGTTCCATTTACACCCTTAGTCAGATATACACCCATATGGTTCAATTTACACCCTTACAGTCAGATATACACCCATATGGTGCCATTTACACCCTTAGTCAGATATACACCCATATGGTTCCATTTACACCCTTACAGTCAGATATACACCCATATGGTTCCATTTACACCCTTACAGTCAGATATACACCCATATGGTGCCATTTACACCCTTAGTCAGATATACACCCATATGGTGCCATTTACACCCTTACAGTCAGATATACACCCATATGGTTCCATTTACACCCTTACAGTCAGATATACACCCATATTGTTCCATTTACACCCTTAGTCAGATATACACCCATATGGTTCCATTTACACCCTTACAGTCAGATATACACCCATATGGTGCCATTTACACCCTTACAGTCAGATATACACCCATATGGTGCCATTTACACCCTTACAGTCAGATATACACCCATATGGTGCCATTTACACCCTTACAGTCAGATATACACCCATATGGTGCCATTTACACCCTTACAGTCAGATATACACCCATATGGTTCCATTTACACCCTTACAGTCAGATATACACCCATATGGTGCCATTTACACCCTTACAGTCAGATATACACCCATATGGTTCCATTTACACCCTTACAGTCAGATATACACCCATATGGTTCCATTTACACCCTTACAGTCAGATATACACCCATATGGTTCCATTTACACCCTTACAGTCAGATATACACCCATATGGTTCCATTTACACCCTTACAGTCAGATATACACCCATATGGTTCCATTTACACCCTTACAGTCAGATATACACCCATATGGTTCCATTTACACCCTTAGTCAGATATACACCCATATGGTGCCATTTACACCCTTACAGTCAGATATACACCCATATGGTTCCATTTACACCCTTACAGTCAGATATACACCCATATGGTTCCATTTACACCCTTAGTCAGATATACACCCATATGGTGCCATTTACACCCTTACAGTCAGATATACACCCATATGGTGCCATTTACACCCTTACAGTCAGATATACACCCATATGGTTCCATTTACACCCTTACAGTCAGATATACACCCATATGGTGCCATTTACACCCTTACAGTCAGATATACACCCATATGGTTCCATTTACACCCTTAGTCAGATATACACCCATATGGTTCCATTTACACCCTTACAGTCAGATATACACCCATATGGTTCCATTTACACCCTTACAGTCAGATATACACCCATATGGTGCCATTTACACCCTTACAGTCAGATATACACCCATATGGTGCCATTTACACCCTTACAGTCAGATATACACCCATATGGTGCCATTTACACCCTTAGTCAGATATACACCCATATGGTTCCATTTACACCTCCCAGAGTTGCACTAACTGACCATTGTAATTTACCGTTTGATTGATTGACTGATTGATTGATTGACTGATTGTTAACAAATAGCTCAGTTATCTGAAGCAGATTTCAACCCCATCCAAATTTAAACTTTTCTTCATAATGTAATGCCTTTTGTCACCACACAGTGTCACACATGGAGGCGTTGTGAGCTTTGTGTAGATTGGCTTATAGATTTTCACTATTTTAAATCGTTTTTTTTACACATAACAGCATGACGGAATTCATTGAAAGTCATTCTTACCTTTAAACCTCCAGGTTGGGCTGATGTTGAAATCAAAGCGAGGCTGATTTTAAATCACTGATTATTCCTGAGTTGATGTCCACGTGATGCAGGGAATTATGGTTGATAATAATAATAAATATTATACATTAAAGTTCGTTCCTTCTCCTCCAAACAAACTGCATGCTCTCTCTGTCTCTGCTTCCCTTCCCTTCCCACACGCACACACACTGACGCAAGCTCCCAGACAGACCCGTGTGTGCGTGTGTGTGTGTGCGTGTGTGCGGGTGTGTGTATGTACGTGGGCGTGTGTGTGTGTGTGCGTGTGTGTGTGTGTGGGTGTGTGTATGTATGTGGGCGTGTGTGCGTGCGTGTGTGTGTATGTGTGTGTGTGTGTGTGTGTGGGGGGGGGGATCTAGGTATCACGTTGTGATTGTTAGTCTATAAATACATGTTTTAAAAAAACTCCTCTTCGCCTGCTGATGACGTCATCACAGTACCTGTGATGCTGTTGTCCACTTCCGTCCGATGATGTGTCATTGATTTGATTGACATCACCTGCGGAGGGGGGGGGGAGAGGCAGAGAGAGAGAGAGAGAGAGACAGTCTGGGAGAGACAGAGAGAGAGAGAGAGGGGGGGGGGAGAGAGAGAGAGAGAGAGAGAGAGCGAGAGCGAGAGAGAGAGAGACAGTCTGGGAGAGACAGAGAGAGAGAGAGAGAAGGGGGGGGAGAGAGCGAGAGGGGGGGAGAGAGCGAGAGAGGGGGGGGGCGAGAGAGAGCGAGAGAGAGAGAGAGAGAGAGAGAGAGAGACAGTCTGGGAGAGACAGAGAGAGAGAGCGCCACAGAGATCAATATAACAATGTATCATCTATTAATCTATTTCATTGATATTTTGTGTTGTGTGTTTTTGATCGAGTGGAAAAATCTCCACGGCGGCAGCACATGCAGTAAAATGTTTCGACCAGAAGAGGGCGCCATATCACCACACATGTTTTTACAGAGAGAGAGCGCCACAGAGATCATTATAACAATTTATCATCTATTATTCTATTAATCTATTTCATTGATATTTTGTGTCGTGTGTTTTTGATTGAGTGGACAAATCTCCACAGCGGCAGCACATGCAGTAAAATGTTTCGACCAGAAGAGGGCGCCATATCACCACACAGAGAGAAACTTAATTGAGACTTCAATTTACAATTTAGGCATTTAGCAGACGCTCTTAATCCAGAGCGATTTTCATTAAGCAAGAACAAAAAGCTAATCTTCCTGGGGTCCATATAAAATACATACAAAAAGCACATAAATACATAATTACAAATACATTCTACAAGATTAAATACATGAAAATACATAATTACAATTTATTCTATAAAATTAAATACAACATAATAAGAATGACATTCCGGTCATGTGGTAATAATTTAGTTTGTGTTATATTACAATGTAGGCATTTAGCAGACGTTCTTAATCCAGAGGAGAGGTGGTAACATGTTCCAAAATAATATAGATCGATACATAACTGTTTGTTTAAGGAGGTTGTTTTTTGGAGCAGGGAGTGTTTAAATGACCGAGGCTGGCGATGCTGCTGTTATGATTATGTCTGTCACTTGATTTTAATAACTGTTTGAAGAAGTAATCTGGTGTTTGATCTGCAATTATGTTTCTAACAAACATGAGGACACTGCAATGGAGTTTGTTTTTTAACAGATAACCAGGACAGGCGTGTATGCATATATTCAATATTTGTCTGTCTGTCTGAAATTTCTTCATTAGGAACAATCCCTTGAGATGAACCATCTCGTTTTCAAGGGGGTCCGCGATACACAAAATACACTTCATACATAAAGACACTTTTTTTACAGACAATTCAACCAGACAAAAACAAGACAAGACAAAACAATACAATTCATAGATAAACAAAAAACAAACAACAGAAAAAAAAGAAAAGAAAACTGCAGCAAAACAACATGTCACATAACATGGACATAACGTAGACATAACACATGGATCTGTTACAGTGATGATTAGTGAAAACATGAACAGGTCTCAAGTCTCAAAATGAGAGGACAGCACAGTTTTAAACAAATGAGAAGATGTTATTGAACGAATATGGACAGGTAGATTGTTCCATTCACAAGGAGGAGGATTTGTGCGACAATGAAGTGCCAGTCTGGTAGCTCGGTTCCTACAGTAGAACAATGTAGTGCCAGTCTAGCAGCTCGGTTCCTACAGTAGAACAATGTAGTGCCAGTCTAGCAGCTCGGTTCATACAGTAGAACAATGTAGTGCCAGTCTAGCAGCTCGGTTCATACAGTAGAACAATGTAGTGCCAGTCTGGTAGATCGGTTCCTACAGTAGAACAATGTAGTGCCAGTCTAGCAGCTCGGTTCATACAGTAGAACAATGTAGTGCCAGTCTAGCAGCTCGGTTCCTACAGTAGAACAATGTAGTGCCAGTCTAGCAGCTCGGTTCCTACAGTAGAACAATGTAGTGCCAGTCTAGCAGCTCGGTTCATACAGTAGAACAATGTAGTGCCAGTCTGGCAGCTCGGTTCATACAGTAGAACAATGTAGTGCCAGTCTGGTAGCTCGGTTCCTACAGTAGAACAATGTAGTGCCAGTCTGGTAGCTCGGTTCCTACAGTAGAACAATGTAGTGCCAGTCTGGTAGCTCGGTTCCTACAGTAGAACAATGTAGTGTCAGTCTAGCAGCTCGGTTCCTACAGTAGAACAATGTAGTGCCAGTCTAGCAGCTCGGTTCATACAGTAGAACAATGTAGTGCCAGTCTGTTAGCTCGGTTCATACAGTAGAACAATGTAGTGCCAGTCTAGCAGCTCGGTTCATACAGTAGAACAATGTAGTGCCAGTCTAGTAGCTCGGTTCCTACAGTAGAACAATGTAGTGCCAGTCTAGCAGCTCGGTTCATACATTAGAACAATGTAGTGCCAGTCTAGCAGCTCGGTTCATACAGTAGAACAATGTAGTGCCAGTCTAGCAGCTCGGTTCCTACAGTATAGAACAATGTAGTGCCAGTCTAGCAGCTCGGTTCCTACAGTAGAACAATGTAGTGCCAGTCTAGCAGCTCGGTTCATACAGTAGAACAATGTAGTGCCAGTCTAGCAGCTCGGTTCCTACAGTAGAACAATGTAGTGCCAGTCTAGCAGCTCGGTTCATACAGTAGAACAATGTAGTGCCAGTCTAGCAGCTCGGTTCATACAGTAGAACAATGTAGTGCCAGTCTAGCAGCTCGGTTCATACAGTAGAACAATGTAGTGCCAGTCTAGCAGCTCGGTTCCTACAGTAGAACAATGTAGTGCCAGTCTAGCAGCTCGGTTCATACAGTAGAACAATGTAGTGCCAGTCTAGCAGCTCGGTTCCTACAGTAGAACAATGTAGTGCCAGTCTAGCAGCTCGGTTCATACAGTAGAACAATGTAGTGCCAGTCTAGCAGCTCGGTTCCTACAGTAGAACAATGTAGTGCCAGTCTAGCAGCTCGGTTCATACAGTAGAACAATGTAGTGCCAGTCTAGCAGCTCGGTTCCTACAGTAGAACAATGTAGTGCCAGTCTAGCAGCTCGGTTCCTACAGTAGAACAATGTAGTGCCAGTCTAGCAGCTCGGTTCATACAGTAGAACAATGTAGTGCCAGTCTAGTAGCTCGGTTCCTACAGTAGAACAATGTAGTGCCAGTCTAGCAGCTCGGTTCCTACAGTATAGAACAATGTAGTGCCAGTCTAGCAGATCGGTTCCTACAGTATAGAACAATGTAGTGCCAGTCTAGCAGCTCGGTTCCTACAGTAGAACAATGTAGTGCCAGTCTAGCAGCTCGGTTCATACAGTATAGAACAATGTAGTGCCAGTCTAGCAGCTCGGTTCCTACAGTAGAACAATGTAGTGCCAGTCTAGCAGCTCGGTTCCTACAGTAGAACAATGTAGTGCCAGTCTAGCAGCTCGGTTCATACAGTATAGAACAATGTAGTGCCAGTCTAGCAGATCGGTTCCTACAGTATAGAACAATGTAGTGCCAGTCTAGCAGCTCGGTTCCTACAGTAGAACAATTTAGTGCCAGTCTAGCAGCTCGGTTCCTACAGTAGAACAATGTAGTGCCAGTCTAGCAGCTCGGTTCCTACAGTAGAACAATGTAGTGCCAGTCTAGCAGCTCGGTTCATACAGTATAGAACAATGTAGTGCCAGTCTAGTAGCTCGGTTCCTACAGTAGAACAATGTAGTGCCAGTCTAGCAGCTCGGTTCATACAGTAGAACAATGTTGTCACGATCCGCTCCTCGGACCGTGAACTTTGACTGTCCTTATTTAGATTTTGGACTTTAATATGTATTTCTGTCATTTCACTGTTTTGGATGTATTTGCGCATGTGTTCCTGACTGTTTCTCTTTGGTTTTGGTTTTCTGTTACTCTGTTGTTGCCCTGGTTTTGTGTATCTTATTTTGTAGTATTGTTCCTAGTGTTTCCTGTCTTCCTAGTTACTGTTAGTTACCTTGTCTAACCTACCTTGTAAATTGTCAGTGTTTCCACCTGTGTCCTTTTAGTCCCCCAGCCTATCCTAGTGTTGATTGTATTTTGGTTCCACCTGTGCCCTGTTATCCTGTGTGTATTTAAGTCCTGAGTTTGCAGTGTGTTCTTGTTGGTTCATAGTTCCCTGTTGTGTGAGTTCCTGTATGTTTTCGGTGATGTTTCCTGCCTTCTTTGCCCTGTTTATGGAAGAACCTCAGTTTATTTAATAAATCCTTCTAAGTTTATTGCTCTGCCTGCTGTCGCCTGCATTTGGGTCCACATCCGTACTCACTCCTGACAGTACGAACCAACCAGTTATGGACCCAGTGGGCATCAATTCTGGAGCTGGATTAAAGGAGGTACTGCACTACATGATCACTTGCTTGGAGTTTAGTGCACAGCCCTCCACCAGCCTCGAG
This sequence comes from Electrona antarctica, assembly GCF_951216825.1. Taxonomy (NCBI): domain Eukaryota; kingdom Metazoa; phylum Chordata; class Actinopteri; order Myctophiformes; family Myctophidae; genus Electrona; species Electrona antarctica. The sequence goes on from NW_027637197.1 coordinate 109,709, forward strand.
CAGAAGATTGAGGCCTTGAAGGGGGCCCTCCGGCTGGCTTATTCCAGACCCAGCCTGGTGGAGGACCTTTCAGGGTCAGTTAAGAATGTTTGGACTACCTTGTCTGCTTGTGTCCAGTCTTCACGCCTTCAGTCTACTTTGCCACCAGCCAGCCTGTCTAATTCTGACCACCTCCATGCCAGCCCTCAGCCTGCTTTCCAGCCTGCACTCCTGCCCGCACCCCAGTCAATCAGGCTGGGGTTTGTGGGTCTCCAGGCTGTCTGTCCTGAACCTGCCCCGGTTGAGCGGGTGTTCCCTGAGCCAATCTATACTGAGACATCTGCTGCCCCAGGTCCGTATGTTGGGTCTCGTTTGGCCATAGTCAGGGGACACCAGGCGAGGGGGCGTCATCGTCGTGGCTTTCGCCACCGCCAACTCTCCCAACTTCCCAGCATCCAGGAGCCCCTGCTTCCCAGTGACAATGAGCCTCCACTGTCGACGAGCGACGATGAGGCTCTACTTCGGCCCAGCGTCGGAGGCGGCGAGCCTCCACTGCGGCCCAACGACGGAAGTGGCGAGGTCCCACTGCTGCCCAGCCACGTTGAGGCTCCCCTGCTGTCCATCTGCGGCGGCGGTGAATCTCCGCACCTGTTCAGCGACGGTGGGCCTCAACTGCAGCTCAGCGAGCAGTGTGCAACACCGTCCGGCGACCAGCGTGCACCACCATCCGGCGACCAGCGTGCACCTCTGTCCGGCGACCAGCGTGCACCGCCGCCCGGTGACCAGCATGCCCCAGCGCCTAGCAACGGTGAACCTCCTCAGCTGTCCAGCAACGGTGACAGTGAGTCTCCGCTGCTGCTACCCAGCAACGCCGAGGTGCTGCTGTTGCCGAGCGACACCCTATCCAAACCTGCGTCGGCTGTCCCTGCCAACACCCTGTTGGAACCTGCATCGGCTTGCCCCGCCGATGTTCTGCCCGAACTCTGGTCGGCCAAACCTGCCGACACCCCGTCTGAACTCTGGTCGGCGGTCCCCGCCGACACCCTGCCCGTGTCTGTATCAGCTGTCTGTAGCCCCAGCCCTGCTGTCTGTAGCCCCAGCCCTGCTGTCTGTAGCCCCAGCCCTGCTGTCTGTAGCCCCAGCCCTGCTGTCTGTAGCCCTAGCCCTGCTGTCTGTAGTTCTGTCCCTCTGTCTCCAGTTCCCCAGTCCAACTCCACTGTTTTCCCTTCCACCAGCCCATTTGTTCCCCGCCTCCCTGTCCCTCATTTTCCCCAAACTGCTTCCTCTTCTCAGCCCCCTCTGTTCCATCCTGTTATGGCTGGCCCTACAGAAAGAGGTTTAGCTAGTCCACTACCCAGCCCGTCTACCGATCTCCCATTCTGCCTGGCAGCTTGTCTCCCCTTGTGTTTGTCTGCTAGTCTGTCTGCCAGTCAGCTTGTCCGCCTGTGTACTCCCCAGTCCAGTTTTTCCTCCGACTTGTTTTCCCGCCTGTTGTTGTGTCAAGTCACCTGTTTGTCTGCTTGCCTGGCCGTTTGTCAGGTAATCTGTTTGTCTGTTGGTATGTCTCAGTTGGTGCCTATGTGTTTGTCTATGTGCCTTTCTGCATGTTTGTCTGTGTGTCTACCCTCCTGTCTATCTGTGTGAGTCTGTAAGTTGTGCTCTGTCCTGTCTCTCTGTCTGTCTTGTGTTTTCTTGTTTCTCTGTCCGGTTCAGCTTTACAACTAGCTGTCTGCCGTCGGCTAGTCTGTGATGTCTGTTGGCTGTGTTCTGTGTCTGTCTGATTTGTTTGTGCTTGTCTTTGTATTTGTCCTTTTCTATGTCTGTTTGTTGCCTGTTCTTCTGCTCCCCTGTCTGTATGCCAGTCACGTGGTTTTTGCCCTTCCCTAGCCCGGTCCCGTCCTGCTCTGTCCAGTTCTACTGGCCCAGTATTTTTGCCCTGACCCTGCCAGGTCTGTTTTGTTCCTTGCCCTGGTTCTGCCCCTTTTTCTGCCCTTGTTTCCCTGAAGGACGGCAGGAGCCGTCCGTGGAGGGGGGGTACTGTCACGATCCGCTCCTCGGACCGTGAACTTTGACTGTCCTTATTTAGATTTTGGACTTTAATATGTATTTCTGTCATTTCACTGTTTTGGATGTATTTGCGCATGTGTTCCTGACTGTTTCTCTTTGGTTTTGGTTTTCTGTTACTCTGTTGTTGCCCTGGTTTTGTGTATCTTATTTTGTAGTATTGTTCCTAGTGTTTCCTGTCTTCCTAGTTACTGTTAGTTACCTTGTCTAACCTACCTTGTAAATTGTCAGTGTTTCCACCTGTGTCCTTTTAGTCCCCCAGCCTATCCTAGTGTTGATTGTATTTTGGTTCCACCTGTGCCCTGTTATCCTGTGTGTATTTAAGTCCTGAGTTTGCAGTGTGTTCTTGTTGGTTCATAGTTACCTGTTGTGTGAGTTCCTGTATGTTTTCGGTGAAGTTTCCTGCCTTCTTTGCCCTGTTTATGGAAGAACCTCAGTTTATTTAATAAATCCTTCTAAGTTTATTGCTCTGCCTGCTGTCGCCTGCATTTGGGTCCACATCCGTACTCACTCCTGACAAATGTAGTGTCAGTCTGGCAGCTCGCTCGGTTCATACAGTAGAACAATGTAGTGTCAGTCTGGCAGCTCGCTCGGTTCCTACAGTAGAACAATGTAGTGTCAGTCTAGCAGCTCGGTTCATACAGTAGAACAATGTAGTGCCAGTCTGTTAGCTCGGTTCATACAGTAGAACAATGTAGTGCCAGTCTAGCAGCTCGGTTCATAGAGTAGAACAATGTAGTGCCAGTCTGTTAGCTCGGTTCATACAGTAGAACAATGTAGTGCCAGTCTAGCAGCTCGGTTCATACAGTAGAACAATTTAGTGCCAGTGTAGCAGCTCGGTTCCTACAGTAGAACAATGTAGTGCCAGTCTAGCAGCTCGGTTCCTACAGTAGAACAATGTAGTGCCAGTCTAGCAGCTCGGTTCATACAGTAGAACAATGTAGTGCCAGTCTAGCAGCTCGGTTCCTACAGTAGAACAATGTAGTGCCAGTCTAGCAGCTCGGTTCCTACAGTAGAACAATGTAGTGCCAGTCTAGCAGCTCGGTTCATACAGTAGAACAATGTAGTGCCAGTCTAGCAGCTCGGTTCATACAGTAGAACAATTTAGTGCCAGTGTAGCAGCTCGGTTCCTACAGTAGAACAATGTAGTGCCAGTCTAGCAGCTCGGTTCCTACAGTAGAACAATGTAGTGCCAGTCTAGCAGCTCGGTTCATACAGTAGAACAATGTAGTGCCAGTCTAGCAGCTCGGTTCCTACAGTAGAACAATGTAGTGCCAGTCTAGCAGCTCGGTTCATACAGTAGAACAATGTAGTGCCAGTCTAGTAGCTCGGTTCATACAGTAGAACAATGTAGTGCCAGTCTAGCAGCTCGGTTCATACAGTAGAACAATGTAGTGCCAGTCTAGCAGCTCGGTTCATACAGTAGAACAATGTAGTGCCAGTCTAGCAGCTCGGTTCCTACAGTAGAACAATGTAGTGCCAGTCTAGCAGCTCGGTTCCTACAGTAGAACAATGTAGTGCCAGTCTAGCAGCTCGGTTCCTACAGTAGAACAATGTAGTGCCAGTCCAGCAGCTCGGTTCCTACAGTAGAATAATGTAGTCCCAGTCTAGCAGCTCGGTTCCTACAGTAGAACAATGTAGTGCCAGTCTAGCAGCTCGGTTCATACAGTAGAACAATGTAGTGCCAGTCTAGCAGCTCGGTTCATACAGTAGAACAATGTAGTGCCAGTCTAGCAGCTCGGTTCATACAGTAGAACAATGTAGTGCCAGTCTAGCAGCTCGGTTCATACATTAGAACAATGTAGTGCCAGTCTAGCAGCTCGGTTCATACTGTATAGAACAATGTAGTGCCAGTCTAGCAGCTCGGTTCATACTGTATAGAACAATGTAGTGCCAGTCTAGCAGCTCGGTTCATACAGTAGAACAATGTAGTGCCAGTCTAGCAGCTCGGTTCATACAGTAGAACAATGTAGTGCCAGTCTAGCAGCTCAGTTCATACTGTATAGAACAATGTAGTGCCAGTCTAGCAGCTCGGTTCATACAGTAGAACAATGTAGTGCCAGTCTAGCAGCTCGGTTCATACAGTAGAACAATGTAGTGCCAGTCTAGCAGCTCGGTTCATACAGTAGAACAATGTAGTGCCAGTCTAGCAGCTCGGTTCATACAGTAGAACAATGTAGTGCCAGTCTAGCAGCTCGGTTCCTACAGTAGAACAATGTAGTGCCAGTCTAGCAGCTCGGTTCCTACAGTAGAACAATGTAGTGCCAGTCTAGCAGCTCGGTTCCTACAGTAGAACAATGTAGTGCCAGTCTAGCAGCTCGGTTCCTACAGTAGAACAATGTAGTGCCAGTCTAGCAGCTCGGTTCCTACAGTAGAACAATGTAGTGCCAGTCCAGCAGCTCGGTTCCTACAGTAGAACAATGTAGTGCCAGTCTAGCAGCTCGGTTCCTACAGTAGAACAATGTAGTGCCAGTCTAGCAGCTCGGTTCATACAGTAGAACAATGTAGTGCCAGTCTGGCAGCTCGCTCGGTTCATACAGTAGAACAATGAAGTGCCAGTCTAGCAGCTAGCTCGGTTCATACAGTAGAACAATGTAGTGCCAGTCTGGTAGCTCGGTTCATACAGTAGAACAATGTAGTGCCAGTCTAGCAGCTCGGTTCATACAGTAGAACAATGTAGTGTCAGTCTGGCAGCTCGCTCGGTTCATACAGTAGAACAATGTAGTGCCAGTCTAGCAGCTCGGTTCATACAGTAGAACAATGAAGTGCCAGTCTAGCAGCTCGGTTCATACAGTAGAACAATGAAGTGCCAGTCTAGCAGCTCGGTTCTGAACAAGTTGTAGTTTGTTCAGGTCTGCTTGAGTCGCCGCTGACCGTACAACAGGACAATAATAAAGGTGACAAAACACCAATGACTGCATCACTTGACCCATGTCAAGTATGTGGAGCACTTCCTGACCATGGCTATACCTCTACCCATTTGAGTTACAATGCCGTTAATATGGTCCGACTATGACGATTCACTGTCCGGTAAAACTCCAGGCAGTTCAGTTTTCTTATACCTGACATTGATAGATGCAGCCGAGCGTCACCAATAGGCATAATTATGCCTGGTGCCAAAAACAATACTTTTTCTTTTGGCAACATTCAGTGTAGTCCGGCAGCCGACAGGCTTCTTTTGTTTAAAGCGGGAAATTTGGTATATATAGTTTTTTTTATTTGCGTAAAATATTGTCTATATACATACATTCATGAATCCACTTGCTGACCGGCTGTTAGTATTGGGCAATCTTTTTTATAGGGGTTTCTTGTGACCCTACCATTAACATCCTATGGCTGGCAAAAATGTCATTTTTTTTGTTGTTGCTTTAAGTAGCATTTGACGTGTCAAACTAGGGGTTTTTCATGATTCTGAATCCATTCCAAGCCTTAGTTTTGCACAAAATACACTCCTTGGGCTAAAAGCAACCATAGCCACTTTCCCAAATGTGCCCAAAATGTGCTGTCCTCATCACATTTGTCATGATGTCTATGGCTGTTTTTAGCCCAAGGAATGTATTTTGTGCAAAACTAATGCTTGGAATGGGTTCAGCATCATGAAAAAAACCCTAGTTTGACATGTCACATGCAACTTAAAGCAAAAGGAAAGTTTGACATTTTTGACATTTTTGCCTGTCATAGGATGTTAATGGTAGGGTCACAAGAAACCCCTATCAAAAATGCCCAATACTTTCTTAATACTTTTTTCACCTACTGGTGATTATGAGTTGATAACATGATTCGAACTAAGCAGGTGGCGACTAGCGAGTCTGGCGAAATGGTGGCGAACATGAACTTTTGTGCCGCGGTACATGGAATGCTATGATCAGTGGACAGCAACCTATTCCTTAAAGGTGAAATTAAATAGCGTCAGCGACATCTGCTGGTTAAGAAGAATACAATTATTGAATACAATGACTGGAAGAGGTTGCGATGCGGCCCAATTCGGCCACGCCAATTCAATGTAAGCCTACTCTTAACTAAGGAATTAACCAAAACTTAAACAACGAAACCGAAAGGATTTAACTGATCTTTGACTGCGATGGAATGGCAGCTTCATCTGATACATCTATAATGAAAGGTTACGTCACGAACGGGGCGTCAGTCATAGATCTATGGCGTCAGTGATGTCAGGGTTCAACTTCAAAAGGTCATTCCGGTTCATCACCTGTCCTTTTCCTGCCATCTATTATCAAGCGACAAGCGTGGAGAAGACGCTGCATATTAGAGGTAAGCAGAGTTATTAAAATATTCAGCAGTGGTGTAAACTGAGTAAGCATTTACTTACTGAATTTACTCAAGTGCTGTACTTAAATAAGATTTTAAGGTATTTGTAGCTACTTGAGTATTCTACTCCATACATCTCAGAGGCAAATATTGTACTTTTATTTGAAAACTTAGTTACTATTTACTTTGTAGATGTTTTATCATAAAACATACAGCCCTATATACATTTTAGCAATTTGAAAATAGGCAATCTACAAGCTCACAATGCATCTTGATGCAACACATTATGAGCTTGTAGATCGACTACTTTCAGAATATTTGTAGGCACATTATTTGTAAACGTGAAGTGGACCATTTTGCGGAGTTCCTTCTACTTTTGGTAGTTTAAGTACATTTTGATACCAATACTTTTGAGTACTTTTTCTACCACTGTAAGTTGGTGAGTAATGTTTTTTGTTAATTTCTATTTTCTAGTCATGGTGGGTCGGGGAGCAAAGGCTAAGCAACGCAAGATTTCAGCATTTATGACGCAAACCGATGCCAATGCTGCTGCACAGCCTGGACTCCCCCAGGCTGCCAGTAGCACCACCTCCAGGGCACAGCCTGCACTCCACCAGGCTGCCAGTAGCACCACCTCCAGGGCACAGCCTGCACTCCCCCAGGCTGCCAGTAGCACCACCTCCAGGGCACAGCCTGCACTCCCCCAGGCTGCCAGTAGCACCACCTCCAGGGCACAGCCTGCACTCCACCAGGCTGCCAGTAGCACCACCTCCAGGGCACAGCCTGGACTCCCCCAGGCTGCCAGTAGCACCACCTCCAGGGCACAGCGTGCACTCCACCAGGCTGCCAGTAGCACCACCTCCAGGGCACAGCCTGGACTCCCCCAGGCTGCCAGTAGCACCACCTCCAGGGCACAGCCTGGACTCCCCCAGGCTGCCAGTTGTAGCACCACCTCCAGGGCACAGCCTGCACTCCCCCAGGCTGCCAGTAGCACCACCTCCAGGGCACAGCCTGCACTCCACCAGGCTGCCAGTAGCACCACCTCCAGGGCACAGCCTGCACTCCACCAGGCTGCCAGTAGCACCACCTCCAGGGCACAGCCTGCACTCCACCAGGCTGCCAGTAGCACCACCTCCAGGGCACAGCCTGGACTCCCTGGGGTGGGGCACATCATAATACTCATCGTTCCACATGGAATCATGAATGGGCTGTAAATAAAAAGTATAGTCCCTGGCTGTACAACACAGATCAAGGTAAGTTGAAGACAACAAAGTAATTCATAGTTAAAGACCAAATAAATACAAATAGTAATGTAGCCAATAGATCATACATGTTATGTTACTGAACTGTCTTAAAACGATCTCATTCACAGGAATGTTTTGCAGACTACAATTTACAATTTTACAATTTAGGCATTTAGCAGACGCTCTTAATCCAGAGCGACTTACATTAAGCAATAACAAAAGCATGGCATACATCACATATAGACTGTGCAGAAAGCACAGGAAAAGAGCTGTCAGGGGAATGTCAGAGAGAGCCTTTATTGAAGTCCCCTGTATAAGCTACAGGGCGGATGTACTGGATGGCCATATGAGCTCTGAGAACCACAAGACCTCCCTGAGCATTGAAATCGGCACAACCAAATGTAATTAATAATTATAAATATGTCAGTGGTATTGTAGAATTCAGAATAAAACATTTTATATTACTAATTCATTTGTATCTCCCCCTCCCCCTGTTCTGGTTTTTGTTTCAGCAATGCCAATTGTAGATGCCTTTGTGTCGGTTATCAGCATGGAGCATGCAGCTATACTTGGTGGCTTTAAATGCCTTTATTGGCTACTGAAGCATGAAATCACACCAACTATTCTGCTCTGCTGGACCTGGCCAAGCTGCTTGGCTGTGATTATTTCTCAAAGCTCAAGGTAACATTTAAATTCATGAAAATGTATTTCCCATATGATAAGTTATTGTTTAAAAATATAAAAAAAGCCCTAGGAAACATTTTCAAACAATGTTAATTATCATTTGTTTTAGATTGACCAGAGGACCAATTACACGTCACACTATATCATTGATGAGATGGTTCAGATCCTGGCTCGTGTGATTGAAGAAACCTTCCTCTTGGAAATCTGCACCTCACAGGCTGTTGGCATAGAACTTGACGAGACCACGGATGTGTCAACGATCAAGCAACTCGATATCCACATAAGGTACTTTGTCATGATGTTTCTTTTAACAACCATACAATGTTAAAGGATGGAAAAATTATTCTGAAGGAATGTTTAATGTTTTAGGTATCTTGCCAAAGAAGGACAGCTCTGTAGCCAGTTTCTGGACATGGTTCCCATTCCGGATGGGAGGGCTGACACAATTGTTGAGGCTGTTCATGAAGTGGTGACAATGAAGGGCATCCCAGTAAACCACTTTGGGAACCGACGGTGCTTCAGTGATGACAGGTAGTCTTCAAGTGTAATCTAGTTAAAACAAATTTAAGTAGAAAATCTGTCATTTTAAAATCAGGAAAATGCATTGTAAATGTAATTTAAAATATTAGAGGTTAAAAAAACATTTGTACTATTAGGTAAACGGAATGGAGTAGCCAAGCAGCTGAAAGAGTCATGGCCGGGGCTAGTGTCTGTGCACTGTGCTGCCCACCGTCTGGCACTAGCCTGCAAAGATGCTGCAGATGACGTTCCCTATGAAGACATTTAGAGGACACCTGCAAGATCTGCATTTGTACTTCCGCAACAGTGCTAATCGCACAGCTGTGCTCAAGGCAGCTGCTACAGTGCTGGTAGACAAGTAGACAACCTCAAAGTGACTGTAAGAGAGAGCTACCCATTAAAATAAAACACTCATAAGAACATTACTGTATACTTAAATTTACTTGAATGACAACCTTTCTATTCATTAGGAGGTGAAGGACACAAGATGGCTTTCACAAGATAAAGCCATCTCAAACCTGAGAAGGAATCTACCAGCTGTGCTGGCAGCTCTTGCAGAGGAGGCAGACATAAAAAAAGATCCTGTAGCTAGAGGCCTTTACACATTCTGTGCCACATACAGATTTGTTGCTGCAATCCATCTCCAAGCTGATGTTCTTCCCCATCTCTGCCGCCTGTCCAAGCAGTTTCAGAAAGAGAACGTTAACTTTCTGTCAATCAAAGAATTTGTAAGTTGACCCTAATTACGTATATCTGAAATATGTTTTTGTAGACTATATTAAAACTGCTCTTTTATATATATTTAGGTACCCTCTAGTCGGGTGCAATTATGGTTTGACCCTAAAAAAATTGCAACAGAAGGTTTCTCAACTGTTTTTTGTAGTATTAGGTGTCCTTAATAACATACTAAAAGTTTACCAAAGTTTGACCATGCGAAAGGTCAGATTTTCAAGATGGCCGCCCCCAGTTCCATAAAAGGCCATTACTCCTTCATTATTCACGGTAGACAAGTCATTTTGGTGCCTAACCCCATGTTTTGGTGATCTAGGAATCCAATTAGCATATTTAAATTATAGTCAAGCAATTACAAGTACAATTATATAATAAAGCAATTGGTTATAAGGTTATAACAGTGTAATAGGACATTTCTCCCTTTTCTATATGCCGTAATGCCCAGGATTGGTGAATTCATGACCTATACACATTCTGTTGAAGCTTTCAGGAGATTGGAGTGCATTCATTATTAATGGTTGGTACTGTGACATTTGTAAAAGCATGGCTGCCAAGTGATAGACTGGGAATATTACACACATCTTGGAAGAAATTTCTTAACAAGAAATGTCTTCACTATTGTTTGTAAAGGTGTCTGGCAAAATAATAATAATCCAAGTCCCCTGGGGCAGTTGTTCCCAAACTGGGGGTCGGGACAAACATTGTGAAAATAGGCGATCTACAAGCTCAGTCTTTGCAGCAAACACACTTAGTAGGAACAAATGGCCACTTGTCTGGTCTATGGGGAAGATGGGACTCCTCAGTGGGGATACAGTGGAGAGAAAAGCCCCCTTTTGGGCCCAGAGAGGGTGTTCAAGTCAGTACAGAGCTATCATAATGTATGTAGTTGGTGTGCAGGATAGGGTTCAGATGTACTTGTCACAGGCATCTTCTTATTCCCGAAACTGTACTAGTTTGGGGTTTAAGGGCAAAATGTATTTCACTGGTAACCACAAGGTTACCAGCTCGAACCCGGGCTCCCCCAGAGTTTCTGTCAAAGTGTCCTTGAGTAAGACTCTGAACCCCTAATTGCTCCTGATGTGCTGGTTGGTGCCTTGCATGGTTTCCGCCGCCATCGGTGTATGAATGTACATGTGAATGGGTCTATGTAAAGCGCCTTGGATAAAGGCGCTATATAAATGCACCATTTACCATTTTAGTTTGAAAGTCCTTTTGGGAAGAAGATATGAACCCAAATAATAGTCATCAACCTGTTTCAAAGGAGTGTTTTGATAATGTGGTTATTGAGAGACTTAGGTTCTGACAGCTCTGCACCAACCTCCATAATCACCCTCTTTGCACACTCCTACTGATTGCCTTGTATTAAAAAGTTGTCCAAAAAATCCTGCCACCCTAATTAAAACACACGCACCCCGTTTATCCGGCTGCCTTTGTCCGCCTTCTCCTACCAAACCACACCGTTTGCCCACATCTCACCATGCATAACACCACCGGCATGCGTGTCCAGACATAACGCACTACTTTGCATCCATGCAACTGTCATAATTACTGTACAGTTTGCATTTGCATGAAAAACCATGTTATTGCGCAACATTTCACAGTGATGCAAATCACATCACATTCCACTGTGCGCGCACACACACACACACACACACACACCGCAGCAGTATAGTATTGCACAGTACAGTATGGTATAGTATTGTACGGTACAGTACAGAACGGTATAGTATGGTACAGTACAGTACAGTCTGCTACAGTACAGCACAGTATGGTACAGTACGGAAAAGTATGGTACAGTACGGAAAAGTATGGTACAGTATTGCACAGTACAGTACCGTATGGTCCAATACAGTGTGTTGAAGTACAGTACAGTACAGTACAGTACAGTACAGTACAGTACAGTACAGTACAGTACAGTCTGACAGGACATTACGGTACAGTACAGTCTGCAACAGTACAGTACAGTACAGTCTGCAGCAGTACAGTACATTACGGTACAGTACAGTGGTACAGTACAGTACAGTACAGTATGGAACAGTACAGTACAGTACATTCCAGTACAGTCTGCGACAGGACATTACGGTACAGTACAGTACAGTACAGTACAGTACAGTACAGTACAGTACAGTACAGTACAGTACAGTACAGTACAGTACAGTACAGTCTGCAACAGTACAGTCTGCAACAGTACAGTACAATATGGAACAATACAGTACAGTACAGTATGGAACAATACAGTACAGTACAGTACAGTATGGAACAATACAGTACAGTCTGGAACAATACAGTACAGTACAGTATGGAACAATACAGTACAGTACGGTATAGTACAGTACAGTATGGTACAGAACACTAATTATCTAAATGTATCTCTGCAATTTGGACAAGTTCAATGGATTCCTAGACCCCAAAAACATAGGGTTAGACATAAAAATTACTTGTCTAGGGTGAATAATGAAGGAGTTAGGCTATTTTAATGATTCCGGACGCCATCTTGGACGCCACCTTGAAAATAACACCTTTCGCATGGTCAAACTTTGGTAAACTTTTAGTATGTTATTAAGGACACCTACTACTACAAAAAACAGTTGAGAAAGCTTCTGTTGCAAATTTTTTTGGGTAAGGTGCCTTTTTTTCATATATGCACTCGTCTACTCTACCATTGCAACCATCAGCAACATTAAAGAGGCAAGAGATAAGCAACCTCCAGGCTCACACCTCAGCCAGCTACAGGATACGATCCGCAGTCTCAAAATCCAGGCGGAGGAAGAAAGAGGGAGACGGAGGGTTCATGCAGCGAGAGGAGAGGACCCGGCAGATCCCCCAGCCAACCCAGCTGAGCCGGTCGACCATCATTTCAAATGTTCATAAAAGGTTATGGATCCATATTTGGATAAATTGAAGATCCATTTGGAGAGGAGATTCACAGACCTGGATATCCTGGCTGCCTTCAACGTCCTGAATCCCAGTGCCCACAGAGATGAGGGAAAATGTGTTTCAGACCTCAAGTTACTCGCCAATCAATTCCCAGGCATTGATGAAACTGACCTTTTGTCAGAGTGGCAGAACTTTAAGGTCCATGTAGCTTTGAATCTCAAGGTGAGTAATGATGTACACACACACACGCACGCACACACACACACACACACACACACACACACACACACACACACACACACACACACACACACACACACACACACACACACACTAAGTTAAGTAAACACATGTTTACTTAACACAGCCGACGCGAATCGCGTATCAATACGTTATCAATTAATCAAACGTCGGGTGCGAATCACGTATCAATACGTTTCAATCACTTTTTTATAGCATACTTTCATTCATCTTTTTACCCACCCGGACAATGAAGAACCATCGCCCTATCATTGCTGCTTAGTCCCGCTCACGTGATCAGAAAAAAAAAAAAAAAAAAAAAAAAAACCCTCCCCTCCTGAAAACAGGAGGGCGGGCCGCTTTACGTGTAGAAGCCATGAGCCAGTGTAAAATGGACGCGCCCATGCGCGCCCATGGAATGATCCAGTCGGTGTGTGAAAATAATCAAATTTCACCTAACCTCGCCTCACCAGGCTTTCCTCCAGCTATTGGCTTTCACACAACACTATACTACTCGATTCCCCCCTCCCCTCCTGTTTCTCCTGCAGGAGGAGGGCCTTGCGAGATGGGGGCTCTGTCCTGGCTGGCTCTGTCTCTCGGAAAAAAACAACCGATCGGCATTGCATTGCGTCTGCAACACACATGGACAGATGCATGTTTCCTTCTTCATACTGTAGCGACCAAACGATCCCCGAGCCTACAATACTACGAACTAACCACAGTATCGAGGGGCCGCCACGACAAGACAGTGTGCCGTTGGTGGATCACGTATCACCATGCAGAACCGTCATAATCGGAGATCGCTCGGACGTGTGATTGTAACGCTTTTTTATTCATTATAATTGTAGTGATAAGACCGCAATGAACGCATCGGGGACGTAATCGACCCGGGTGTAATGTATAACGAACTTTTCCGCGTCCTAAACCGTGGTGTTGTGATCCGTTGTCGTTGACATCACAGCCGGGTGAATCTTTTTTTTTCCTTCATCGCCTCCAACCTGCATGCCCAGGCATGTTCTCTTGTTAGTAAATATACTTCACTAGCTTGAAAAACAAAATCAGCTGATGATGACAACGCGTCTCACCGTTATACTATAGTTCTGAACCGAACGGTGGAATGGGACTTTTTATAGCCGTACGGATCAAGACTTTTGCTGCCCAATGTGCCCATGAACCCCCCCCCCCCAATGTTTTGCGATCAAGACAATGAGGCAATCATCATCATCATCTAAGAAAGCAGAGTTATGAAGGTTTATAGTCAGACATTGACAGGCAGATATAACAATAAACACAATAAATATGCTATACATCCTATACACCGAATGAAAGCCCTGAATGTGTACTTTTACGAGGAAAAGAGTAAACATTGATCCCATGTACAGTTTGTCATAAATTGGTTACATTGCACATTGCGCCCACCAGATATAACTGCAGAGAAGACATGGACCCGAACTCAATATTCACAAAATAAGGCCTATAGCGACATATAAATACTATATAGGCCTACCGTATGAAACAGAAGACTCTCTGCTTTCATAAGAAAAAAACTTCTACTGTAGTAATAATAAAAATCACACCCATGTGAAGTGAGTGGTGCAACTCTGTAGCATATTCTGTTCTCTGCTTATTCAATACAGCTCGCTATATACGGACTGAGGCAGAAAGTCATGTAAACCTTTTATTTACAGTTTGGTCTGTAAACTTCTACTGTAATAATACAAATCACACCCCTGTGAAGTGAGCGTTGCAACTGTTCTGTACTTATTCACTACAGCTCGCTATATACGGACTGAGACAGAAAGTCATGTAAACCTTTTATTTACAGTTTGGTCTGTAAACTTCTACTGTAATAATAAAAATCACACCCCTGTGAAGTGAGCGGTGCAACTGTTCTCTACAGTTGCGCGGTGCAACTGTAGAGAAGTTCACGTCCATGTCTTCTCTGAAGTTATCTGGTGGGCACAAGCTGCATTCAATAACCAATTACTGTCTAACTGTACATGGGATCAATGTTTACTCTTTTCCTCGTAAAAGTACACATTCAGGGCTTTCATTCGGTGTATAGGATGTATAGGATATTTATTGGGTTCAATTTTATATCTGCCTGTCAATGTCTCTGACTTTAAACCATCCATAACTCTGCTCGCTGTTCAAGATAACCACTTCCAGGCAAATGCAGGTGTTGCAAAAAGGTCAATATCTCCAGAATGGAACATGGTAAAATCAAAATGTATTTTTTAAATTGAAGTGGACAAGTTCAGCTTTCTTTTGATGTATGCGTGTGATTCTCGCTATAAGAGAACATTTTGCTGTGGGCCCCCGAACAAGGCCTTTGTGCAATGTTAAACGGTAGCAACATCCAAATAGGCCTGTTGAGATCTTGTAGCAATCAAAGTGTTAACTAGTCCTGTAATCTGACTGAACACCATGATGCCAAAAACACATGTAAACCAGTAACGTCGTGACTGTATCCATCCTACTACTACTAGGACAAGTCTCAGCTGGAGATCATGCAGGAGATGGTGTCACAGTTTGATGAGCTCCATCAACAGTACCCCTACCTCAGCCAGCTGTCAGCAATTGCTCTCACAGTTCCAGTATCCAGTGTAAACTGTGAGAGGGACTTCTCTGCAATGAACAGGGTAAACCTATGTTTAAATTAATTGTTATGTTTTATTTAGTTTAGTAAGTTGTTCAACTTTTTTGCTGATTGCCTGTAATATTTTGCCAATATAGATCAAGACAGACCTGAGGAACAGACTCCAGGGAAGAAGTCTCACTGCCTGTATGACAGACCTGAGGAACAGACTCCAGGGAAGAAGTCTCACTGCCTGTATGACAGACCTGAGGAACAGACTCCAGGGAAGAAGTCTCACTGCCTGTATGCGAATCTCCATCAATGGACCTCCAGTGTCGGAGATGAACTATGAGAGAGCCCAGGAGAGCCAAGAAGAATGTCATGTAGAGACAAGACTTGTAACCTTTGCAAATAACTTGCACAATAAGTTGTACAAAATAAATGTTAATAAGAATAGCATGTAGTTTGTCTTTTCCATCATCACACCAACACACGTTCATAGGGCGGCTGTGGCTCAGGAGGTAGAGCAGGTCGTCCAATGATCCATGGGTCGGCGGTTCGAATCCCGACTCCTCCTGTCCACATGTCGAAGTGTCCTTGGGCAAGACACTGAACCCTACATTGCCTCCAATGAGTCGATCGGTGTGAGCTATTCAAATTGACATCAAATTAGTCAATTTGACGTCGCCATGCCATGCTCCATGCCAAGGCATTTTCTTGCAGGAAACACTGAACTCCAACACTTTGAAAAACAATCACCTGGTGTAGGATGTGGAGGTCATGTCTGTTAAAACCTCCTCACCCGCTCTCGCCAAGATCCCGCCCATAGCTGCCGCTGATTGGTTCGTCCCGGGCCGGGACGGTTCAACGGCCAATCCCTGTGCGATCCCAGATGGAGGATGTACTGTGAACTTGTGAGTTCAATACCGCCCCCATCTGGCGGAGTCACGTTATAGGGCTAATGTGATTGGCCACAAACATGCGGGTGTTTGTCCCTCAATATGCCCAAATATGGAGATGACCGATGTCGTAGTACTGATGTCAGAATTACTGGGGAACGAATCAAAAGCTAACACATTTCAGCATAGTAGTTTTTGACGAATGACATTCAGTTTAATTCAATTTATTAATGTCACCGTGTCCTCAAAATAACGTCATCACACAATGACATCACAACGTCATCATCACAGCCACATAATTATCCTTTAAAATGAGTTGTCGAGTGAACTAAGTGTCATTTATTTCTAGGAACTTCCGCTGAAAACGACTTGCTTACACTGACACTGATTCACTGACACTGATTCACTGCCACTGACTGAAGGCCTGTCTGACGTGTGAAATGCTTCACTGGACGCTACATCTGAAAGGAGAACCACATAGATCGTTCTATGCAGCTGTGGCGGTGAGGAACGATGTGTACGCCTTCGGAGCGGACGACAGAGACGACAGAGATCGGACTCAGGTTCTCGTCTTCAACACAGAGTCTCTGCGCTGGGTCAAGTTCACCCCAGAGACCCCTGGAAGAGGAGAACGTCCCCTTGAAGGTCCCTCCATGCGCCGGGGCCACACAGCTGTGCTGATTGAATATACTGTCTACCTCTGGGGAAGCAACGTGCTTCATGCCTTTGATGTCGACGCCCACAGATGGTCCAAACCTCATGTTTCTGGGACTGTCCCAGAGGAGAGGGACGGCCACTCAGCCTGTGTGTTGGGGAAGGTCATGTATATTCATGGAGGAGACACCGGGACTGGACTCACTAATGACATCTACAAGTTGGACACCACCACGATGGTCTGGACTTTAATTAACACCAGAGGAACTCCACCACCTGCTTCATCACGTCACTCTGCTACCATCATCGGGACAAAGATGTTTGTATTTTGGGGCTGGTGGGGTCAGCTCTATAACACCATCAGAGTGTTTGACACAGAGAACAAGCAATGGCTGGACACACATTCTACACAGATTGTTCCAGAAGGACGCTGTGGTCATTCAGCCTTTACCTACAATGGAGAGCTGTACATATTTGGTGGTGAAGATTGGTACCCGAACTTCAATGATATGTGGAGATTCAGTCCAGAGACCTTCTCCTGGAAGAAGGTTGAGCCCAAGGGGAAAGGCCCGCCCCCCACATCTAGGATGTGCTGTTGCATGATGGGAGATCGTATCATCCTCTTCGGAGGAAGACAAACACCTGATGACCTGTATGTCTTAGACCTCAGTCCTAGCCTCAAGACATTATGTAAGCTAGCAGTTATTCAGTACGGTCTGGAGCAGTCTGGACTCCCACACAACATCAGGTGGGAACTGGCAGCCATGACTAGCAACACAACATCAGGTGGGAACTGGCAGCCATGACTAGCAACACAACATCAGGTGGGAACTGGCAGCCATGACTAGCAACACAACATCAGGTGGGAACTGGCAGCCATGACTAGCAACACAACATCAGGTGGGAACTGGCAGCCATGACTAGCAACACAACATCAGGTGGGAACTGGCAGCCATGACCGCAGCTGATAAGAAATAATATACACATAACATAGACCCCCCAACGCCCGAAAGAAAGAAAGAAAGAAAGAAAGAAAGATGTGAGCCAACATAAAAATGATGTAACCACAAGCATCTGAAACTTTTTCTAAATATGAATTAAAGCACATGCTACTTCTGTCACATACTTCCTGTAAGTGAGGATCATATCGTTTAGGGAAATGAGACACAAATCAAGCTTGTTTTGACCCAAAAAGGGGAATCCCAGATATAGACCGGTCCTGAAATGCCAAAAACCTGAAGCCTGTAGGCATTCTTAAGGAAAAGTACTTAATCTGTGGTTTCTATATGATTTTGATGTGCTGAATCCATTTCTGCCGTATGCCGAGTGATACCAGTCACCGTTTCGTCTGAAATTGAGTAATTAGCATAATGAATCACTAAAAACTGGAAATGGGCTATAATTTCCAAACACAAAAATAAAGACATGAATCATGACATAAAACAAATCACACCTGTGTGAACTGAGTGGTGCAACTCCCCAAAGCCGGACAAAGCCGTTGTACATGGAGATCTGAAACAAGTACATGATGAACTTGGTGGTCCACTTGGACGATCTCCTGGCCCAGGGGTAATAGTTGATGTGCTGGTCCAACAGGTCGACCCCGTTCATGTACTGATTGTAGTCCTCAACGTCCCTTCATCGATGGAGATCTCCTATGATGGCTGAAACATCTCCTGCCACTTCCTGATGAGGTACTCCAAGATGGGGCGGTTCTTGAAGAGCCGGTCATGTGGGTCGTCCCAACAGTCTGTGTAATGGAGAAACCTCAGGATCAGCTGGAAGCGGTTCCGAGACATCACCATTGCGAAATATGGTGTACACAGGGCTTCATCAGTAGACCAGTAGTCTGCCAACTCTGGTTTCTTGATGAGGCCGGTCAGGAAGAAGAGACCAAAGAAGTCTTTGAGCTCTTTTATGTCGACGTCCTTCCATGCGTGGACCCTGGAGTGACGCGTTGGTGGTATAGATGCGATGCACTGAGCTGCATAGAGGTTGGTCTGCCTCACGATGACCAGCAGCAACTCCTCTGTGAGGAAGAGTTCCAGGAAATCTGATGGCTTGCTGGACTGCAGAGCCGCTGCCTGGTTCAGAAGTCCTGGTGTTGCCGTGAAGGGGAAGGATTGGGGTTGCCAACCACGTGCATCCAGAGGACGCCACACAGGATCAACACGACCTGGTTTCCCTTTGCCTCGACCTGAAAATGATAGAAATACGGAATTACTTACCAATAAACATATGTGCTAGAGGTGAGGGCCGTGAAGTGGCCCGAACCTCTAAACATATGTGCTAGAGGTGAGGTATGTGCTAGTATGAGCTCATTTACAATACCAATACATACATTGTGAAGTGGAGAGTGAAATCTGGAGCTCTAAACATATGTGCTAGAGGTGAGGTATGTGCTAGAATGAGTATGTGCTCAATTACAATACTTACATTGTAAAGTGGAGAGTGAAATCTGGAGCTCTAAACATATGTGCTAGAGGTGAGGTATGTGCTAGAATGAGTATGTGTTCAATTACAATACCAATACATACATTGTAAAGTGGAGAGGGGAATCTGGAGCTCTAAACATATGTGCTAGAGGTGAGGTATGTGCTAGTCTGAGTATGTGCTCATTTACAATACCAATACATACATTGTAAAGTGGAGAGGGGAATCTGGAGATCTCTGGTGGAGCTGTTGCCCCGCAACCCGACTACGGATAAGCGGTTGAAGATGGATGGACAAATTGTGTGTAAGTGTGATAAGCAGAAAACAATAAACGTACCCCTGCCTTTGGTCCCGCCTGTGCTGCCAACAGCGGCCTGTGGATCAGTGGGCTGGCCATGTGCACCCCTCCCTCTTCCCCGACCTGAAATGTTATAGGAATACACAATTACTTACTATAAACACACACATATATACATTTACAATACAATAAATGCATTTTACTTGTGTGTAAGTTTATGCAGAAATACATAAAAACCTACCCCTGCCTGCCTTTGATGGTCGGGTGGCTGGTGGTTCGGGAGCTGCTTCCCTGTTACCTGAAAACAGAGTACAATATATATTTAGATAACAATCTGTGCACGGCCAGCTTGAATGACATAATACATCTTTATCTTCCTGCCTAAACTTCTTTGCCTTTATTATTTTGATAAACATTTTTGAATAGTTCAAATAGCAATGTCAATGTAGATCAGTTTTTTTGTAGACTACCTTATTTCCCTGACAAACTAAATGGAAACTAAATTAAAACTACGCTATGAGAACTGAAACTAAGACTACATATAATTGACAATTTCATCACAAATAAAAACTAGACTAAAATGTTAGGGAGGGACTAGTGGACAAGAGATCCAGTATAAGTCATTTTACACTTGGTTGCATGCTGAAAATAGCAAATCTACAAGCTCACAACGCGTTGCAGCTGCAAGTGTGATGTAGCCTATGAAGAAATGTAAACCTACCCCTGCCAACAGCGGCATCTGGTGGTGACGGGGCTGCTTCACACACCTCGAGATCTGAAAACATTTCTTTTTAAAACATACATTTTAGATAAATCTGGGATATGCAGCTATGCACACTATTCTACACGACCAGCTTGAATAACATAATTCAGACAGTCAGACAGTTGCCATACATTTTGTAATGAAAATTATAAATGAAAAGCTTACCTCCCGAGTAAACAGATGCCTCATCATTGTTGTAATCTAAGTACTGGACCCTCGTCTGGTTCTGACAGACAGGTAGTGTGTGCAGGCTGGGTGGTGTGTGACAATCCAGTTGAAGTATTCCTTTGGTACGGCGACTGCGGCGGCGGGTACCCGGGAGAACAAATTAACGAGACACGAGACAGTATCACGCTAAGGTTCACAAAGTTTATTACACAAACAGGAAACATATATAGTGCTGGATCATAATGACGTGACAATAAGATATGAGACAGAAGAACGTGCCTACTGCAGCAAGGCCGACCTTGCTGCCACTGAGATGTCTCTCGTAGCCTATCTATAAAGTATGCTACAGTACAGGCAGTACACAATACATATCAAGTACACTGTATCTCAAGTTCAAGTACATAGACTAAGATGTACTGTGCATGGGCTAATATCATAACAGTGCCCTCTTTTGTTTTGAAAAAACAACTACTCTGATGCTGTGTTGATACAGTGCGGAAATACTAGCCAATATCACTAATATGACACTTCTTCTGTGATATCAATCTTTGCTAGGAAGAATTGTAACCGAGTCCCCCTCCTCATCAACCATCCAATTGGGCGAACACACGCATGCGATGTGATTGCGACGCGAAAGAAAGAGGAGAGAGAGAGAAAGAGAGAGAGAGAGAGAGAGAGAGAAACAGAGGGGAAGAAATCAAGAAATCCAACGCTACATATTAAAAGAAGAAAACACATTAAAACATAATCATAAATATACAAAAATCATTAATAAAAAGGAAAAAGGTGTTGGAAGGAGGGGAGGAGTGGGGGAAGGGGACATGGGGAAGGGAATGAGAAGAAAAAGGGAGGATAAAACATTGTTTTTTTATCCTGAATAGATCACTGATCATATTTAAAGACTGAATAGATCACTGATCATATTTAAAGACTGAATAGATCACTGATCATATTTAAAGACTGAATAGTCCACTTTGCATTAAGTGAAGTTCTATCTAATTTCCACCATTTACAGAATAAAACATTACGAGAAGAAATGACAGGAATCCGTCTAATCTAAGACTATTCTATTTTATTGTTGCTCACTGATCTCTGAGCATTACCTTTCCACTAAATGTTCTCCTTCACTGTCTCCAATCAACGCAAGGCAGTTAACTCCTTGCGCACACTATAGTCTTTGGTGATGCTTGCATTTATAAATGACATTAGCCTCTCTACTTTCTCACATACTTCACCTAATCCAGAACTTGCCTACTCCAGTCCACAACTTAATGCCTGTGTGGAATTGTGCTGCCCCCTTTAGAAAATGGAGGCCCTCTTTGAATGACTGTGAAATGTGTGGATATCAACATGTGCAGTGTGTGGAATAACATAGGTTGGCTTACTCACTTAGTATTTGGCAGCAAATAAAAACAAATAAGAACTCTGCTTCACTGAAAACAAAAAAGAAAATAATCCATGTTTGGACCCTCCCTTCACCGACAGCGTCCAGGGTGTAGATCACAGGCAACAGTAGTTTTCAAAACAGGCTGTGCCTCGCATCTCCATATCAGCAACTGCACGCAATTGTCCCATATCGAATGAATCTCCATCGCAAATTGTCTTTGCCTTCTTGATTGTGCCTTCTTTGATACTGTTTAGGCACGTGTGATTAGCATGCCTCCCATTGAACTGGCTATGCATCTCCAGTGCGGCTGAAAACGGCAGTGTCTAGTCTTGCGCGCATCCTTGATGACAGTAGTATCCACAGGGCTCGACCGCTAATCCAAATCGAAACGGCAGTGTCTAATCTCGCACGCCTTCTTGATGATAGTATCCACAAGGCTCTACCGGTAATCCAAATCATTGACTCATTATTGTCTGTGATTTATATCCTTTTCGTCACGAGCATAATGTGACTTTGTGCATATCTCCATCATGAGTTCAGGAAAAGGATGATCTCCAACGTACCGAAGATTGACCTTTGGACTTTGGTCAAGTGGCACATGTCATGGATAACATCCTGCACCATCATTTGACCATTTGGCTTGATCAAAGTGGTACATTTGTCCATGTGTCCTTGCATCTCGAAACCTGTGTCACTTCTTGGCGTCCTAGCCCCCCCGCCGGACCTGCGGCAGCGATGTGATGATCTCCAAGCGTCCGATGTAGCCCCTCTGGGCCTGTGGCAGCGATGTGATGATCTCCAAGCGTCCGATGTAGCCCCTCTGGGCCTGTGGCAGTGATGTGATGATCTCCAAGCGTCCGATGTAGCCCCTCTGGGCCTGTGGCAGCGATGTGATGGTCTCCAAGCGTCCGATGTAGCCCCTCTGGGCCTGTGGCAACCGAGCATGTTGGTTTGGCCCTGTCCTCTGATGTCTGGTTTGGGGCGGTGGCTGTTCGACGCCCGAGGCGCATCTCCCTGTTGGTGATGTGATGGTCGTTGGCCGAACGCTTAGGTCTTTTGGACTTCCCTGTAGCAGGGTGCAGTCCCGGGCTGGACCCCTCTCCACTTTAGGTCGGCCTTAGGATGAATAGCACTCCCTTGCACTGTCTGCTATCTGTGTTTTTGGGACAAAACTGAACAGCAGGTTTCCCCCCAAAAAAAATACACTGGCATATTGTGTGTGTGGGACCTCATGTCCCATCTTTGATCCACCCGTTTACAGGTAACATAAAATATTGTTTTAACCTTAATCAATATTTCATCTAAACATTCTGCCCATACATAATTTAATAATAATAATACAATGAAAAAATGTGTGTGTATTCATTCAGCATGTGTGTCTTATACGTACCCATCCATTTGTTCGTGGCCCTGGCGAGTTGCACTGTGTAGGGATTTGTTATCTCTAAAGAACACTGTTCTAATAACAAGATAAGTGGCCCTCTTCCAAATGTATTTTCTTTCATCCAAGCAGTGCACAGGCACAAATGGTTAAAACTGGGTTAATTGTGTTAGTACTTTCAGACCATGCTTCACTCTTCCACATGCAAATACAATCATCATCATCATCATAAAATTCTGACGACCCGTAGTCCTTGTCAGACGACCACTGCGAGCATTCCTCTACAAAAAAACAAAACAAAACAAAACATAGGCATTTATCAGACACCATCCAGACACCATCCATTTATCAGACACCATCCAGACACCATCCATTTATCAGACACCATCCAGAGCAACTTACATTTTGCGATACAAATAAATAATACAAAATAATAATATAATTGTATGAATCTTACCATCGGTAGTTCGGCGCTCGTCCCGGCGCCTTCGAGACCCTCTCACTCTCATTGGTGACCAGGATTGACCCGAACTTTCGTCAGACTCTATGCCAGAGCGACGATCACTTTCACTCCTGAAACTGTGCTGTGATGAGCTGTAAGGCGACTCCACGCGCCGTCTCTCCAGCCAGGCACGGGGGCGAAGTGAACGGTACACCGGAGTAGTCATCGACTGTGATGAGGTAACGGAACTGACCAGGGCCCGGAACTGGACCCTTACGCCCACCACGGGGACGGGTGGACCGGCCACGGGCTGCAGGCCGACCGACACGAGAGTCACTGTGACTGGATCCTGGTGGCTCTTGCGCCGCTACTCTTCCTCCCCCAACAGGGCCCAATACTGGGGGTTCACGAGTGTCTGATAGCATTACATTGTCTGTAGTACTCAACGATGCACGCCGTTTACGCGCCGCTGGAGTACCACTGGTTCCTGGCTTTGGCTCTTTTTCTTTTCCTGGACCTTTTCCTCGACCCGATGGACCTTTACGAGCGGATGTCGGACCCCCAACACTCGTCCCAGGCTGCTCTTCCTCCTTCACTCCTCCTCCACGACCACCACCGCGGCTCGGTGGGACCTTTCCTCGCCCCGATGCGCGTTTACGAGCCGACGCCGGAACCCCACAAGTTCCAGGCTGCTGATCTTTCTCTTCTCCTTCTTCTCCTCCTCCTCCTCCTCCTCCTCCTCCTCCACCACCGCGGCCCGGTGGACCTTTACGAGCCGATGCCGTTCCAGGCTGCTGATCTTTCTCTTCTCCTCTTCCTCCTCCACCACCGCACCTGGGAGGCGCGCACTAGAGACTGACATTTTGTCGGGACTAATATTTGTATTTATCCCGTGATCGGGACGGGAATGAAAATTAACAGGAGCGTGCAGGAGCGTGAATGACATCGATCTATCGATCATAATAATCATTTTCAACTGGTCGCGCTGCCAACCAAAAGAACAGAAGCGCCCATCTTTGTTGTAGTCATCTTTCAGTGAGCCAACACTGTCAAAATAACTACATAGCCTACCCATAATCCAGCAGTGCTAATGCTTCCAGGCTCCGCTCCAACCGGGAGAGGATGAAAACTTCCTTCATGCAATCCAGTGGACGTTTTTTAAAGTTTTATATGAAGACATCGCAATGCGGCCGTGCATGATTCTGCATCGTGCCGGTGACGTGATATAATCGATTATTTATAGCCAGATCATCCTGATTCATTTGTTTCCCCTGGCAGTGGCAACGTTGCAACTTGGAATTGTGATACTACGTTAGCTACATGCTAACGCTGTTACTGTTGGCACTTTCTTGGCTCCCTGAACAGCTGTCTGAGCGAATGTTCTACAATACATCGTCTCCCTTCTTCCTCCCAAACGAGTCCCATACACCAGTGGTTCCCAAATATTTTCATGTCAAGGAGTCGGAGGACCCCTAAATCAACATTTATTAGCCCGCGGACCCACATTTGAAAAGATGCCAGGGACCCCCATAAGAGAAGATCTTATGGGGGTACGTTTATTACTGTGTGTAAAAATGTAGAGAAGTGCGCCCTTCTCAGTAGGGTATTCTATAACTATCCCTAGGCTTTAGTTTAGCCTATATTATGTTTTTATTGGCTTATATATCTCAACAATTGACAAAGCACTTGTCAACAGTCAGAACTGTTCTTGGTTTTGTTTTAATATTGATATGAATATACTGTATTTGGTAGTCAAAGTTAAATCCACCATTGCCCACTTCATTTATTTTTATTTTATTGGTAGGCTATCTGTCTTGAGAAGCAGGAAGAGATAGATAGATAGATAGATAGATAGATAGATAGAATAACTTTTCCTAATGAATAACTAAAAAAAAAAGCGGGATGGGAGCGGGAGTAATTTCGAGTGGGAGCGGGATGGGATCAGGAGTCATTCTACAGGAGTGGGACAGGACAGGATTTTGTTTTTTACTCTGGCCCAGGATTGGGACAGGACAGGATTTTTTCTGCAGGAGTGGGATGGGACAGGAGTGAAAATCCACTCCCGTATCAGTCTCTAGCGCGCACACACGTTTACGAGACGACATTTCGCACTGAAACTGGACAACAAACTCAAACAAAACTCACTGCAACTCTCTCTCGCTCTCTGAAACACGTCCTCTCTAGTTCTCTTCACTATACGACTACTCCAACAAAAAGGTGAGAAAATAACACACCTTATATATGCTACAGTGTGTTGTGAATTTGTGATTGGTTTTCTTTGATGTGAAGAATCTGTTCTACAAACAAAGGCCCATACACAGACCTTAAATACTTAGACTAGAAAATACTCAGGCAAAAATACGGAGAAGTTCTGCAGACAGATAGATGGATGAAGAAGCACAGGCATTCAGATGGATGAAGGTTCCGGAGTTCCATTTATTTGCAGACACAAAGTACAGATCATCTCTCCTGCATGGGCCTAGGCCACCCGCCTCACGGCGTGTGAGCCACTGACTAACTGTTACAAACATTTTCAGTAGACCTTATACCACTCAAAGACAGAGACATCAAAGGAAGAATGCAAAGGTGGTCCCAACCCCCCTGTACCAAATGGTCAAACATGTCTAGATAAGGTAGTGGTCACCAGGAAGGACAGAGCCAGGAGGCACAGTAGGTGTCCTGGCCTACTATCAGCAAGCCAGATCTTTAGGGTCCCTCCTGCAGCTGCCCATGCAGGCATCCTGTCTAAACATGTCATGTCACTCTCTCAATGAGAGACAAAGATCCAGGTTTACACTTTAGCTAAAACAGACTATATTAATGTGAATTATGGTTTTCCATATACATCAGATGTCTGGGCGTTGTGTATGCGATCGGGGCACTTGTTTTGATTGGTTTTCTTTGATGTCTGGGCGTTGTGTATGATGTCTGGGCGTTGTGTATGATGTCTGGGCGTTGTGTATGATGTCTGGGCGTTGTGTATGATGTCTGGGCGTTGTGTATGATGTCTGGGCGTTGTGTATGATGTCTGGGCGTTGTGTATGATGTCTGGGCGTTGTGTATGATGTCTGGGCGTTGTGTATGATGTCTGGGCGTTGTGTATGATGTCTGGGCGTTGTGTATGATGTCTGGGCGTTGTGTATGATGTCTGGGCGTTGTGTATGATGTCTGGGCGTTGTGTTTGATGTCTGGGCGTTGTGTATGATGTCTGGGCGTTGTGTATGATGCCTGGGCGTTGTGTATGATGTCTGGGCGTTGTGTATGATGTCTGGGCGTTGTGTATGATGTCTGGGCGTTGTGTATGGTGTCTGGGCGTTGTGTATGATGTCTGGGCGTTGTGTATGATGTCTGGGCGTTGTGTATGATGTCTGGGCGTTGTGTATGATGTCTGGGCGTTGTGTATGGTGTCTGGGCGTTGTGTATGATGTCTGGGCGTTGTGTATGATGTCTGGGCGTTGTGTATGATGTCTGGGCGTTGCGTATGATGTCTGGGCGTTGCGTATGATGTCTGGGCGTTGTGTATGGTGTCTGGGCGTTGTGTATGATGTCTGGGCGTTGTGTATGATGTCTGGGCGTTGTGTATGATGTCTGGGCGTTGTGTATGATGTCTGGGCGTTGTGTATGATGTCTGGGCGTTGTGTATGATGTCTGGGCGTTGTGTATGATGTCTGGGCGTTGTGTATGATGTCTGGGCGTTGTGTTTGATGTCTGGGCGTTGTGTATGATGTCTGGGCGTTGTGTATGATGTCTGGGCGTTGTGTATGATGTCTGGGCGTTGTGTATGATGCCTGGGCGTTGTGTATGATGTCTGGGCGTTGTGTATGATGCCTGGGCGTTGTGTATGATGTCTGGGCGTTGTGTATGATGTCTGGGCGTTGTGTATGATGTCTGGGCGTTGTGTATGATGTCTGGGCGTTGTGTATGATGCCTGGGCGTTGTGTATGATGTCTGGGCGTTGTGTATGATGTCTGGGCGTTGTGTATGATGTCTGGGCGTTGTGTATGATGTCTGGGCGTTGTGTATGATGCCTGGGCGTTGTGTATGATGTCTGGGCGTTGTGTATGATGTCTGGGCGTTGTGTATGATGTCTGGGCGTTGTGTATGATGTCTGGGCGTTGTGTATGATGCCTGGGCGTTGTGTATGATGTCTAGGCGTTGTGTATGATGTCTGGGCGTTGTGTATGATGTCTGGGCGTTGTGTATGATGTCTGGGCGTTGTGTATGATGTATGGGCGTTGTGTATGATGTCTGGGCGTTGTGTATGATGTCTGGGCGTTGTGTATGTGTATGGCGTTGTGTATGATGTCTGGGCGTTGTGTCTGGGCGTTGTGTATGTGTATGGCGTTGTGTATGATGTCTGGGCGTTGTGTATGATGTCTGGGCGTTGTGTATGATGTCTGGGCGTTGTGTATGATGTCTGGGCGTTGTGTATGATGTCTGGGCGTTGTGTATGATGTCTGGGCGTTGTGTATGATGTCTGGGCGTTGTGTATGATGTCTGGGCGTTGTGTATGATGTCTGGGCGTTGTGTATGTGTATGGCGTTGTGTATGATGTCTGGGCGTTGTGTCTGGGCGTTGTGTATGTGTATGGCGTTGTGTATGATGTCTGGGCGTTGTGTATGATGTCTGGGCGTTGTGTATGATGTCTGGGCGTTGTGTATGATGTCTGGGCGTTGTGTATGATGTCTGGGAGTTGTGTATGATGTCTGGGCGTTGTGTATGTGATCGGGGCGTTGTGTATGATGTCTGGGCGTTGTGTATGATGTCTGGGCGTTGTGTATGATGTCTGGGCGTTGTGTATGATGTCTGGGCGTTGTGTATGATGTCTGGGCGTTGTGTATGATGTATGGGCGTTGTGTATGATGTATGGGCGTTGTGTATGATGTCTGGGCGTTGTGTATGATGTCTGGGCGTTGTGTATGTGTATGGCGTTGTGTATGATGTCTGGGCGTTGTGTCTGGGCGTTGTGTATGTGTATGGCGTTGTGTATGATGTCTGGGCGTTGTGTATGATGTCTGGGCGTTGTGTATGATGTCTGGGCGTTGTGTATGATGTCTGGGCGTTGTGTATGATGTCTGGGAGTTGTGTATGATGTCTGGGCGTTGTGTATGTGATCGGGGCGTTGTGTATGATGTCTGGGCGTTGTGTATGATGTCTGGGCGTTGTGTATGATGTCTGGGCGTTGTGTATGATGTCTGGGCGTTGTGTATGATGTCTGGGCGTTGTGTATGTGATCGGGGCGTTGTGTATGATGTCTGGGCGTTGTGTATGTGATCGGGGCGTTGTGTATGATGTCTGGGCGTTGTGTATGATGCCTGGGCGTTGTGTGTGATGTCTGGGCGTTGTGTGTGATGTCTGGGCGTTGTGTGTGATGTCTGGGCGTTGTGTATGATGTCTGGGCGTTGTGTATGATGTCTGGGCGTTGTGTTTGATGTCTGGGCGTTGTGTATGATGCCTGGGCGTTGTGTATGATGCCTGGGCGTTGTGTATGATGTCTGGGCGTTGTGTATGATTTCTGGGCGTTGTGTATGATGTCTGGGCGTTGTGTATGATGCCTGGGCGTTGTGTATGATGTCTGGGCGTTGTGTATGATGCCTGGGCGTTGTGTATGATGTCTGGGCGTTGTGTATGATGTCTGGGCGTTGTGTATGATGTCTGGGCGTTGTGTTTGATGTCTGGGCGTTGTGTATGATGTCTGGGCGTTGTGTATGATGTCTGGGCGTTGTGTATGATGTCTGGGCGTTGTGTATGATGTCTGGGCGTTGTGTATGTGTATGGCGTTGTGTATGATGTCTGGGCGTTGTGTCTGGGCGTTGTGTATGTGTATGGCGTTGTGTATGATGTCTGGGCGTTGTGTCTGGGCGTTGTGTATGTGTATGGCGTTGTGTATGATGTCTGGGCGTTGTGTATGATGTCTGGGCGTTGTGTATGATGTCTGGGCGTTGTGTATGATGTCTGGGCGTTGTGTATGTGATCGGGGCGTTGTGTATGATGCCTGGGCGTTGTGTATGATGTCTGGGCGTTGTGTATGATGTCTGGGCGTTGTGTATGATGTCTGGGCGTTGTGTTTGATGTCTGGGCGTTGTGTATGATGCCTGGGCGTTGTGTATGATGTCTGGGCGTTGTGTATGATGTCTGGGCGTTGTGTATGATGTCTGGGCGTTGTGTATGATATCTGGGCGTTGTGTATGATGTCTGGGCGTTGTGTATGATGTCTGGGCGTTGTGTATGATGTCTGGGCGTTGTGTATGATGTCTGGGCGTTGTGTATGATGTCTGGGCGTTGTGTATGATGTCTGGGCGTTGTGTATGATATCTGGGCGTTGTGTATGATGTCTGGGCGTTGTGTATGTGATCGGGGCGTTGTGTATGATGTCTGGGCGTTGTGTATGTGATCGGGGCGTTGTGTATGATGTCTGGGCGTTGTGTATGATGCCTGGGCGTTGTGTGTGATGTCTGGGCGTTGTGTGTGATGTCTGGGCGTTGTGTGTGATGTCTGGGCGTTGTGTATGATGTCTGGGCGTTGTGTATGATGTCTGGGCGTTGTGTTTGATGTCTGGGCGTTGTGTATGATGCCTGGGCGTTGTGTATGATGCCTGGGCGTTGTGTATGATGTCTGGGCGTTGTGTATGATTTCTGGGCGTTGTGTATGATGTCTGGGCGTTGTGTATGATGCCTGGGCGTTGTGTATGATGTCTGGGCGTTGTGTATGATGCCTGGGCGTTGTGTATGATGTCTGGGAGTTGTGTATGATGTCTGGGCGTTGTGTATGTGATCGGGGCGTTGTGTATGATGTCTGGGCGTTGTGTATGATGTCTGGGCGTTGTGTATGATGTCTGGGCGTTGTGTATGATGTCTGGGCGTTGTGTATGATGTCTGGGCGTTGTGTATGTGATCGGGGCGTTGTGTATGATGTCTGGGCGTTGTGTATGTGATCGGGGCGTTGTGTATGATGTCTGGGCGTTGTGTATGATGCCTGGGCGTTGTGTGTGATGTCTGGGCGTTGTGTGTGATGTCTGGGCGTTGTGTGTGATGTCTGGGCGTTGTGTATGATGTCTGGGCGTTGTGTATGATGTCTGGGCGTTGTGTTTGATGTCTGGGCGTTGTGTATGATGCCTGGGCGTTGTGTATGATGCCTGGGCGTTGTGTATGATGTCTGGGCGTTGTGTATGATTTCTGGGCGTTGTGTATGATGTCTGGGCGTTGTGTATGATGCCTGGGCGTTGTGTATGATGTCTGGGCGTTGTGTATGATGCCTGGGCGTTGTGTATGATGTCTGGGCGTTGTGTATGATGTCTGGGCGTTGTGTATGATGTCTGGGCGTTGTGTTTGATGTCTGGGCGTTGTGTATGATGTCTGGGCGTTGTGTATGATGTCTGGGCGTTGTGTATGATGTCTGGGCGTTGTGTATGATGTCTGGGCGTTGTGTATGTGTATGGCGTTGTGTATGATGTCTGGGCGTTGTGTCTGGGCGTTGTGTATGTGTATGGCGTTGTGTATGATGTCTGGGCGTTGTGTCTGGGCGTTGTGTATGTGTATGGCGTTGTGTATGATGTCTGGGCGTTGTGTATGATGTCTGGGCGTTGTGTATGATGTCTGGGCGTTGTGTATGATGTCTGGGCGTTGTGTATGTGATCGGGGCGTTGTGTATGATGCCTGGGCGTTGTGTATGATGTCTGGGCGTTGTGTATGATGTCTGGGCGTTGTGTATGATGTCTGGGCGTTGTGTTTGATGTCTGGGCGTTGTGTATGATGCCTGGGCGTTGTGTATGATGTCTGGGCGTTGTGTATGATGTCTGGGCGTTGTGTATGATGTCTGGGCGTTGTGTATGATATCTGGGCGTTGTGTATGATGTCTGGGCGTTGTGTATGATGTCTGGGCGTTGTGTATGATGTCTGGGCGTTGTGTATGATGTCTGGGCGTTGTGTATGATGTCTGGGCGTTGTGTATGATGTCTGGGCGTTGTGTATGATATCTGGGCGTTGTGTATGATGTCTGGGCGTTGTGTATGTGATCGGGGCGTTGTGTATGATGTCTGGGCGTTGTGTATGTGATCGGGGCGTTGTGTATGATGTCTGGGCGTTGTGTATGATGCCTGGGCGTTGTGTGTGATGTCTGGGCGTTGTGTGTGATGTCTGGGCGTTGTGTGTGATGTCTGGGCGTTGTGTATGATGTCTGGGCGTTGTGTATGATGTCTGGGCGTTGTGTTTGATGTCTGGGCGTTGTGTATGATGCCTGGGCGTTGTGTATGATGCCTGGGCGTTGTGTATGATGTCTGGGCGTTGTGTATGATTTCTGGGCGTTGTGTATGATGTCTGGGCGTTGTGTATGATGCCTGGGCGTTGTGTATGATGTCTGGGCGTTGTGTATGATGCCTGGGCGTTGTGTATGATGTCTGGGCGTTGTGTATGATGTCTGGGCGTTGTGTATGATGTCTGGGCGTTGTGTTTGATGTCTGGGCGTTGTGTATGATGTCTGGGCGTTGTGTATGATGTCTGGGCGTTGTGTATGATGTCTGGGCGTTGTGTATGATGTCTGGGCGTTGTGTATGTGTATGGCGTTGTGTATGATGTCTGGGCGTTGTGTCTGGGCGTTGTGTATGTGTATGGCGTTGTGTATGATGTCTGGGCGTTGTGTCTGGGCGTTGTGTATGTGTATGGCGTTGTGTATGATGTCTGGGCGTTGTGTATGATGTCTGGGCGTTGTGTATGATGTCTGGGCGTTGTGTATGATGTCTGGGCGTTGTGTATGTGATCGGGGCGTTGTGTATGATGCCTGGGCGTTGTGTATGATGTCTGGGCGTTGTGTATGATGTCTGGGCGTTGTGTATGATGTCTGGGCGTTGTGTTTGATGTCTGGGCGTTGTGTATGATGCCTGGGCGTTGTGTATGATGTCTGGGCGTTGTGTATGATGTCTGGGCGTTGTGTATGATGTCTGGGCGTTGTGTATGATATCTGGGCGTTGTGTATGATGCCTGGGCGTTGTGTATGATGTCTGGGCGTTGTGTTTGATGTCTGGGCGTTGTGTATGATGTCTGGGCGTTGTGTATGATGTCTGGGCGTTGTGTTTGATGTCTGGGCGTTGTGTATGATGTCTGGGCGTTGTGTATGATGTCTGGGCGTTGTGTATGATGTATGGGCGTTGTGTATGATGTCTGGGCGTTGTGTATGATGTCTGGGCGTTGTGTATGTGTATGGCGTTGTGTATGATGTCTGGGCGTTGTGTCTGGGCGTTGTGTATGTGTATGGCGTTGTGTATGATGTCTGGGCGTTGTGTATGATGTCTGGGCGTTGTGTATGATGTCTGGGCGTTGTGTATGATGTCTGGGCGTTGTGTATGATGTCTGGGCGTTGTGTATGATGTCTGGGCGTTGTGTATGATGTCTGGGCGTTGTGTATGATGTCTGGGCGTTGTGTATGTGATCGGGGCGTTGTGTATGATGTCTGGGCGTTGTGTATGTGATCGGGGCGTTGTGTATGATGTCTGGGCGTTGTGTATGATGTCTGGGCGTTGTGTGTGAT
Organism: Electrona antarctica; assembly: GCF_951216825.1. Classification (NCBI taxonomy): domain Eukaryota; kingdom Metazoa; phylum Chordata; class Actinopteri; order Myctophiformes; family Myctophidae; genus Electrona; species Electrona antarctica. Next base: position 142,839 of record NW_027637197.1, read on the forward strand.
GTCTGGGCGTTGTGTATGATGTCGGGGCGTTGTGTATGATGTCTGGGCGTTGTGTATGATGTCGGGGCGTTGTGTATGATGTCTGGGCGTTGTGTATGATGTCGGGGCGTTGTGTATGATGTCTGGGCGTTGTGTTTGATGTCTGGGTGTTGTGTATGATGCCTGGGCGTTGTGTATGATGCCTGGGCGTTGTGTATGATGTCTGGGCGTTGTGTATGATTTCTGGGCGTTGTGTATGATGTCTGGGCGTTGTGTATGATGCCTGGGCGTTGTGTATGATGTCTGGGCGTTGTGTATGATGCCTGGGCGTTGTGTATGATGTCTGGGCGTTGTGTATGATGTCTGGGCGTTGTGTATGATGTCTGGGCGTTGTGTTTGATGTCTGGGCGTTGTGTATGATGTCTGGGCGTTGTGTATGATGTCTGGGCGTTGTGTATGATGTCTGGGCGTTGTGTATGATGTCTGGGCGTTGTGTATGTGTATGGCGTTGTGTATGATGTCTGGGCGTTGTGTCTGGGCGTTGTGTATGTGTATGGCGTTGTGTATGATGTCTGGGCGTTGTGTCTGGGCGTTGTGTATGTGATCGGGGCGTTGTGTATGATGTCTGGGCGTTGTGTATGATGTCTGGGCGTTGTCTATGATGTCTGGGCGTTGTGTATGTGATCGGGGCGTTGTGTATGATGTCTGGGCGTTGTGTATGATGTCTGGGCGTTGTCTATGATGTCTGGGCGTTGTGTATGTGATCGGGGCGTTGTGTATGATGTCTGGGCGTTGTGTATGATGTCTGGGCGTTGTGTATGATGTCTGGGCGTTGTGTATGATGTCTGGGCGTTGTGTATGATGTCTGGGCGTTGTGTATGATGTCTGGGCGTTGTGTATGATGTCTGGGCGTTGTGTATGTGATCGGGGCGTTGTGTATGATGTCTGGGCGTTGTGTATGTGATCGGGGCGTTGTGTATGATGTCTGGGCGTTGTGTATGATGTCTGGGCGTTGTGTATGATGTCTGGGCGTTGTGTATGATGTCTGGGCGTTGTGTATGGTGTCTGGGCGTTGTGTATGATGTCTGGGCGTTGTGTATGATGTCTGGGCGTTGTGTATGATGTCTGGGCGTTGTGTATGATGTCTGGGCGTTGTGTATGGTGTCTGGGCGTTGTGTATGATGTCTGGGCGTTGTGTATGATGTCTGGGCGTTGTGTATGATGTCTGGGCGTTGTGTATGATGTCTGGGCGGTGTGTATGGTGTCTGGGCGTTGTGTATGATGTCTGGGCGTTGTGTATGGTGTCTGGGCGTTGTGTATGATGCCTGGGCGTTGTGTATGTGATCGGGGCGTTGTGTATGATGTCTGGGCGTTGTGTATGATGTCTGGGCGTTGTGTATGATGTCTGGGCGTTGTGTATGATGTCTGGGCATTGTGTTTGATGTCTGGGCGTTGTGTATGATGCCTGGGCGTTGTGTATGATGCCTGGGCGTTGTGTATGATGTCTGGGCGTTGTGTATGATGTCTGGGCGTTGTGTATGATGTCTGGGCGTTGTGTATGATGCCTGGGCGTTGTGTATGATGTCTGGGCGTTGTGTATGATGTCTGGGCGTTGTGTATGTGATCGGGGCGTTGTGTATGATGTCTGGGCGTTGTGTATGATGTCTGGGCGTTGTGTATGATGTCTGGGCGTTGTGTATGATGTCTGGGCGTTGTGTATGATGTCTGGGCGTTGTGTATGGTGTCTGGGCGTTGTGTATGATGTCTGGGCGTTGTGTATGATGTCTGGGCGTTGTGTATGATGTCTGGGCGTTGTGTATGATGTCTGGGCGTTGTGTATGATGTCTGGGCGTTGTGTATGGTGTCTGGGCGTTGTGTATGATGTCTGGGCGTTGTGTATGATGTCTGGGCGTTGTGTATGATGTCTGGGCGTTGTGTATGATGTCTTGGCGTTGTGTATGATGTCTGGGCGTTGTGTATGATGTCTGGGCGTTGTGTATGGTGTCTGGGCGTTGTGTATGATGTCTGGGCGGTGTGTATGGTGTCTGGGCGTTGTGTATGATGTCTGGGCGTTGTGTATGGTGTCTGGGCGTTGTGTATGATGCCTGGGCGTTGTGTATGTGATCGGGGCGTTGTGTATGATGTCTGGGCGTTGTGTATGATGTCTGGGCGTTGTGTATGATGTCTGGGCGTTGTGTATGATGTCTGGGCATTGTGTTTGATGTCTGGGCGTTGTGTATGATGCCTGGGCGTTGTGTATGATGCCTGGGCGTTGTGTATGATGCCTGGGCGTTGTGTATGATGTCTGGGCGTTGTGTATGATGTCTGGGCGTTGTGTATGATGTCTGGGCGTTGTGTATGATGCCTGGGCGTTGTGTATGATGTCTGGGCGTTGTGTATGATGTCTGGGCGTTGTGTATGTGATCGGGGCGTTGTGTATGATGTCTGGGCGTTGTGTATGATGTCTGGGCGTTGTGTATGATGTCTGGGCGTTGTGTATGATGTCTGGGCGTTGTGTATGATGTCTGGGCGTTGTGTATGATGTCTGGGCGTTGTGTATGGTGTCTGGGCGTTGTGTATGATGTCTGGGCGTTGTGTATGATGTCTGGGCGTTGTGTATGATGTCTGGGCGTTGTGTATGATGTCTGGGCGTTGTGTATGATGTCTGGGCGTTGTGTATGGTGTCTGGGCGTTGTGTATGATGTCTGGGCGTTGTGTATGATGTCTGGGCGTTGTGTATGATGTCTGGGCGTTGTGTATGATGTCTTGGCGTTGTGTATGATGTCTGGGCGTTGTGTATGATGTCTGGGCGTTGTGTATGGTGTCTGGGCGTTGTGTATGATGTCTGGGCGTTGTGTATGATGTCTGGGCGTTGTGTATGATGTCTGGGCGTTGTGTATGATGTCTGGGCGTTGTGTATGGTGTCTGGGCGTTGTGTATGATGTCTGGGCGTTGTGTATGGTGTCTGGGCGTTGTGTATGATGTCTGGGCGTTGTGTATGATGTATGGGCGTTGTGTATGATGTCTGGGCGTTGTGTATGTGATCGGGGCGTTGTGTATGATGTCTGGGCGTTGTGTATGATGTCTGGGCGTTGTGTATGATGTCTGGGCGTTGTGTATGATGCCTGGGCGTTGTGTATGATGTCTGGGCGTTGTGTATGATGTCTGGGCGTTGTGTATGATGCCTGGGCGTTGTGTATGATGTCTGGGCGTTGTGTATGATGTCTGGGCGTTGTGTATGATGCCTGGGCGTTGTGTATGATGTCTGGGCGTTGTGTATGATGCCTGGGCGTTGTGTATGATGTCTGGGCGTTGTGTATGATGTCTGGGCGTTGTGTATGATGTCTGGGCGTTGTGTATGATGTCTGGGCGTTGTGTATGATGTCTGGGCGTTGTGTATGATGTCTGGGCGTTGTGTATGATGTCTGGGCGTTGTGTATGGTGTCTGGGCGTTGTGTATGATGCCTGGGCGTTGTGTATGGTGTCTGGGCGTTGTGTATGATGTCTGGGCGTTGTGTATGATGTCTGGGCGTTGTGTATGATGTCTGGGCGTTGTGTATGTGATCGGGGCGTTGTGTATGATGTCTGGGCGTTGTGTATGATGTCTGGGCGTTGTGTATGATGTCTGGGCGTTGTGTATGATGTCTGGGCGTTGTGTTTGATGTCTGGGCGTTGTGTATGATGTCTGGGCGTTGTGTATGATGTCTGGGCGTTGTGTATGATGTCTGGGCGTTGTGTATGATGTCTGGGCGTTGTGTATGATGTCTGGGCGTTGTGTATGGTGTCTGGGCGTTGTGTATGATGTCTGGGCGTTGTGTATGATGTCTGGGCGTTGTGTATGATGTCTGGGCGTTGTGTATGATGTCTTGGCGTTGTGTATGATGTCTGGGCGTTGTGTATGATGTCTGGGCGTTGTGTATGGTGTCTGGGCGTTGTGTATGATGTCTGGGCGTTGTGTATGATGTCTGGGCGTTGTGTATGATGTCTGGGCGTTGTGTATGATGTCTGGGCGTTGTGTATGGTGTCTGGGCGTTGTGTATGATGTCTGGGCGTTGTGTATGGTGTCTGGGCGTTGTGTATGGTGTCTGGGCGTTGTGTATGATGTATGGGCGTTGTGTATGATGTCTGGGCGTTGTGTATGTGATCGGGGCGTTGTGTATGATGTCTGGGCGTTGTGTATGATGTCTGGGCGTTGTGTATGATGTCTGGGCGTTGTGTATGATGCCTGGGCGTTGTGTATGATGTCTGGGCGTTGTGTATGATGTCTGGGCGTTGTGTATGATGCCTGGGCGTTGTGTATGATGTCTGGGCGTTGTGTATGATGTCTGGGCGTTGTGTATGATGCCTGGGCGTTGTGTATGATGTCTGGGCGTTGTGTATGATGTCTGGGCGTTGTGTATGATGTCTGGGCGTTGTGTATGATGTCTGGGCGTTGTGTATGATGTCTGGGCGTTGTGTATGATGTCTGGGCGTTGTGTATGGTGTCTGGGCGTTGTGTATGATGTCTGGGCGTTGTGTATGATGTCTGGGCGTTGTGTATGATGTCTGGGCGTTGTGTATGATGTCTGGGCGTTGTGTATGGTGTCTGGGCGTTGTGTATGATGCCTGGGCGTTGTGTATGGTGTCTGGGCGTTGTGTATGATGTCTGGGCGTTGTGTATGATGTCTGGGCGTTGTGTATGATGTCTGGGCGTTGTGTATGTGATCGGGGCGTTGTGTATGATGTCTGGGCGTTGTGTATGATGTCTGGGCGTTGTGTATGATGTCTGGGCGTTGTGTATGATGTCTGGGCGTTGTGTATGATGTCTGGGCGTTGTGTTTGATGTCTGGGCGTTGTGTATGATGCCTGGGCGTTGTGTATGATGCCTGGGCGTTGTGTATGATGTCTGGGCGTTGTGTATGATGTCTGGGCGTTGTGTATGATGTCTGGGCGTTGTGTATGATGTCTGGGCGTTGTGTATGATGTCTGGGCGTTGTGTATGATGTCTGGGCGTTGTGTATGATGCCTGGGCGTTGTGTATGATGTCTGGGCGTTGTGTATGATGTCTGGGCGTTGTGTATGATGTCTGGGCGTTGTGTATGATGTCTGGGCGTTGTGTATGATGTCTGGGCGTTGTGTATGATGTCTGGGCGTTGTGTATGATGTCTGGGCGTTGTGTATGATGTCTGGGCGTTGTGTTTGATGTCTGGGCGTTGTGTATGATGTCTGGGCGTTGTGTTTGATGTCTGGGCGTTGTGTATGATGTCTGGGCGTTGTGTATTACATTACATTACATTACATTACAGTCATTTAGCAGACGCTTTTATCCAAAGCGACTTACAATAAGTGTATTCAACATAGGTAGGGAACAAAAACTACTAATCACCAGAAGTCTTTAGTGCATTTTCTGCAAAAACAAGCAACCAAGAGTATACCTAGCGCTAAGGTAAAAGTGCAATATATCAGCTACCTATTTCCTTAACCGGATGAGACAAAATAGCTAAATCAAATGAGCATGAGCTAAAACAATTAAGTGTATCGACTAAACAAGATCCAATAAACAATACAACAATAGAAAACAAACGTTCGTACAACTAGTTAACAACAAGTAGGTCAGGCAGAGAGGAAGGGTAGTGTTTCCTGAAGAGGTGGGTTTTCAACCTGCGGCGAAATATGGGCAGTGACTCTGCTGTCCTAACATCAGTGGGGAGTTCATTCCACCACTGTGGGGCCAGAACAGAAAAGAGTCGTGACCGTGTGGATCGGCCAGAAGGACCCTTGAGTGACGAGGCAATCAGTCGCCCCGAGGTGGCAGACCGAAGTGGTCGGGCAGGGGTGTAGGCATCGACCATAGCCCGGAGATAGGAAGGAGCTGTTCCTTTCACTGCCCTATAGGCTAACACCAGGGTTTTGAACTGGATGCGGGCCGCTACGGGGAGCCAGTGTAGAGAACGGAGAAGGATGGTTGTGTGGGAGAACTTGGGGCGGTTGAACACCAGACGAGCCGCAGCTTTCTGAACAAGCTCCAGAGGTCTGATGGCAGATGCCGGAGCACCAGCAAGGAGGGAGTTGCAGTAGTCCAGGCGGGAGATGACGAGAGCCTGGATGAGCACCTGGGCTGCCTTCTCCGTGAGGAAGGGGCGAATCCTCCTGATGTTGTAGAGGAGGAATCTGCAGGACCTTGTCACTGATGCGATGTTTGCCGAGAACGTCAGTTGATCGTCCAGGGTCACACCCAGATTTTTCGCAGTCCGAGTTGAGGTCACCACAGCATTATCAATGGTGATGGCCATGTCTCGGTGCGGACAGCCCTTCCCCGGGAGGAACATCAGCTCGGTCTTGTCCAGGTTGAGCTTCAGGTGGTTTGTCGACATCCACGCCGAGATGTCAGCCAGACAAGCAGCAATGCGTGCCTCCACTTGGGTATCAGAGGGGGGGAATGAGAGGATCAGCTGGGTGTCATCGGCATAGCAGTGGTAGGAAAAGCCATGGGAGTGGATGACAGCACCCAGAGATGTAGTGTAGAGAGAGAAAAGAAGAGGACCCAGAACCGAGCCTTGGGGAACCCCAGTTGTGAGCCTGTGTGGTTCTGACACAGACCCTCTCAGCATCACCTGGTAGGAGCGACCCGTCAGGTAGGATGCAAACAGGGAGAGTGCAGAGCCTGAGACACCCATCCCCTCGAGGGTGGAGAGGAGGATCTGATGGTTCACCGTGTCGAACGCTGCAGACAGGTCCAGGAGTATCAGGACGGAGGAGAGAGAGTTCGCTCTAGCGGCATGGAGCGACTCCGTCACTGCCAGCAGGGCAGTCTCTGTCGAGTGACCCACTTTGAAACCAGACTGGTTGGAGTCCAGGAGGTTGTTCTGGTGGAGATAGGAGGACAGTTGTTTAAAGACAGCACGTTCGAGAGTTTTAGATAGGAAGGATAGAAGGGAAACCGGTCTGTAGTTCTTGATCTCAGAGGGGTCAAGTGTCGGTTTCTTCAGGAGGGGGGTGACTCTGGCAGTCTTGAAAGTAGAGGGAAAGTAGCCAGATGTCAGAGAGGTGTTAATAAGGTGGGTTAAGAAGGGAAGAAGTTCAGGTGCAATAGACTGCAACAGAGTGGTTGGGACCGGGTCCAGAGAGCATGAGGTGGGGCGACTAGAGGTAACAAGGAGAAGGACCTCGTTAGGGGAGAGGGGAGAGAAGTGGGATAGAGAGGGGATGGGGGGGGGAAGAGGAGTAGATGAAGGTAGAGAGGGGGGGGTGGCAGGCAGACGGGTGTGGGCAGTGCGCAGGGCACCAGCCGGGGGAGGAGGGATGATTGGGGCGTTGTGTATGATGTCTGGGCGTTGTGTATGATGTCTGGGCGTTGTGTATGTTGTCTGGGCGTTGTGTATGATGTCTGGGCGTTGTGTATGATGTCTGGGCGTTGTGTATGATGTCTGGGCGTTGTGTATGTGATCGGGGCGTTGTGTATGATGTCTGGGCGTTGTGTATGATGTCTGGGCGTTGTGTATGGTGTCTGGGCGTTGTGTATGATGTCTGGGCGTTGTGTATGTGTATGGCGTTGTGTATGATGTCTGGGCGTTGTGTATGTGTATGGCGTTGTGTATGATGTCTGGGCGTTGTGTATGATGTCTGGGCGTTGTGTCTGGGCGTTGTGTATGTGTATGGTGTTGTGTATGATGTCTAGGCGTTGTGTATGTGTATGGCGTTGTGTATGATGTCTGGGCGTTGTGTATGATGTCTGGGCGTTGTGTCTGGGCGTTGTGTATGATGTCTGGGCGTTGTGTATGATGTCTGGGCGTTGTGTATGATGTCTGGGCGTTGTGTATGATGTCTGGGCGTTGTGTATGATGTCTGGGCGTTGTGTATGATGTCTGGGCGTTGTGTATGATGCCTGGGCGTTGTGTATGATGTCTGGGCGTTGTGTATGATGTCTGGGCGTTGTGTATGATGTCTGGGGGTTGTGTATGATGTCTGGGCGTTGTGTATGATGTCTGGGCGTTGTGTATGATGTCTGGGCGTTGTGTATGATGTCTGGGCGTTGTGTATGATGTCTGGGCGTTGTGTATGGTGTCTGGGCGTTGTGTATGGTGTCCGGGCGTTGTGTATGGTGTCTGGGCGTTGTGTATGATGTCTGGGCGTTGTGTATGATGTCTGGGCGTTGTGTATGATGTCTGGGCGTTGTGTATGATGTCTGGGCATTGTGTATGGTGTCTGGGCGTTGTGTATGGTGTCTGGGCGTTGTGTATGATGTCTGGGCGTTGTGTATGATGTCTGGGCGTTGTGTATGATGTCTGGGCGTTGTGTATGATGTCTGGGCGTTGTGTATGTGATCGGGGCGTTGTGTATGATGTCTGGGCGTTGTGTATGATGTCTGGGCGTTGTGTATGGTGTCTGGGCGTTGTGTATGATGTCTGGGCGTTGTGTATGTGTATGGCGTTGTGTATGATGTATGGGCGTTGTGTATGTGTATGGCGTTGTGTATGATGTCTGGGCGTTGTGTATGATGTCTGGGCGTTGTGTCTGGGCGTTGTGTATGTGTATGGCGTTGTGTATGATGTCTGGGCGTTGTGTATGATGTCTGGGCGTTGTGTATGATGTCTGGGCGTTGTGTATGATGTCTGGGCGTTGTGTATGATGTCTGGGCATTGTGTATGGTGTCTGGGCGTTGTGTATGGTGTCTGGGCGTTGTGTATGATGTCTGGGCGTTGTGTATGATGTCTGGGCGTTGTGTATGATGTCTGGGCGTTGTGTATGATGTCTGGGCGTTGTGTATGATGTCTGGGCGTTGTGTATGTGATCGGGGCGTTGTGTATGATGTCTGGGCGTTGTGTATGATGTCTGGGCGTTGTGTATGGTGTCTGGGCGTTGTGTATGATGTCTGGGCGTTGTGTATGTGTATGGCGTTGTGTATGATGTCTGGGCGTTGTGTATGTGTATGGCGTTGTGTATGATGTCTGGGCGTTGTGTATGATGTCTGGGCGTTGTGTCTGGGCGTTGTGTATGTGTATGGCGTTGTGTATGATGTCTGGGCGTTGTGTATGTGTATGGCGTTGTGTATGATGTCTGGGCGTTGTGTATGATGTCTGGGCGTTGTGTCTGGGCGTTGTGTATGATGTCTGGGCGTTGTGTATGATGTCTGGGCGTTGTGTATGATGTCTGGGCGTTGTGTATGATGTCTGGGCGTTGTGTATGATGTCTGGGCGTTGTGTATGATGCCTGGGCGTTGTGTATGATGTCTGGGCGTTGTGTATGATGTCTGGGCGTTGTGTATGATGTCTGGGCGTTGTGTATGATGTCTGGGCGTTGTGTATGATGTCTGGGCGTTGTGTATGATGTCTGGGCGTTGTGTATGATGTCTGGGCGTTGTGTATGATGTCTGGGCGTTGTGTATGATATCTGGGCGTTGTGCATGATGTCTGGGCGTTGTGTATGGTGTCTGGGCGTTGTGTATGGTGTCTGGGCGTTGTGTATGGTGTCTGGGCGTTGTGTATGATGTCTGGGCGTTGTGTATGTGTATGGCGTTGTGTATGATGTCTGGGCGTTGTGTATGATGTCTGGGCGTTGTGTATGATGTCTGGGCGTTGTGCATGATGTCTGGGCGTTGTGTATGGTGTCTGGGCGTTGTGTATGGTGTCTGGGCGTTGTGTATGATGTCTGGGCGTTGTGTATGATGTCTGGGCGTTGTGTATGATGTCTGGGCGTTGTGTATGATGTCTGGGCGTTGTGTATGATGTCTGGGCATTGTGTATGGTGTCTGGGCGTTGTGTATGGTGTCTGGGCGTTGTGTATGATGTCTGGGCGTTGTGTATGATGTCTGGGCGTTGTGTATGATGTCTGGGCGTTGTGTATGATGTCTGGGCGTTGTGTATGATGTCTGGGCGTTGTGTATGATGTCTGGGCGTTGTGTATGATGTCTGGGCGTTGTGTATGATGTCTGGGCGTTGTGTATGATGTCTGGGTGTTGTGTAGCGATCGGGGCTTGTTTTGTGTTGCAGGGCGACTAGACCCTCGGAGCTATAAACACAAGTTATTGTTTTTCTTCTTTTGATGTGATGATGTCTTGTGTATAAACATATAGCCCCCCCCCCCCCCCCTCTCCTGAGCTGTTGTTGTGATGATGTCTTGTGTATAAACATATAGCTTTGATGTGATGATGTCTTGTGTATAAACATATAGCTTTGATGTGATGATGTCTTGTGTATAAACATATAGCTTTGATGTGATGATGTCTTGTGTATAAACATATAGCTTTGATGTGATGATGTCTTGTGTATAAACATATAGCTTTGATCAGCGTTTTTCCTATCGTTCGTTGGCTTGGGACCTGGGGTCAGAGTGACACAATAAATGGAGAGCTAAAGTGGTTGATGTTTGTTTTGGTGATCGTGGGCCATTGATATGAAATGGGTTACCCCCCCCTCTCCTGAGCTGTTGTTGTGATGGCCGGAGCTGTTGTGCTGGCATTGTGTGGTCCTTTGATCATTGTTTGTTGGCTTGGGACATTGAGGTTATTGAAAGGAGGTGTGGAAGTGTTGAATGACTGTGATATGCTAGCCACGGTTCACATGACGGCTGCCAATTTACACTCACCTTTGGAGGCATTTGAATGCTCTCTCTATTTTTGGTTAAACCTTGCTGTGCTGTAGTGGTTGAACAATTAATTGTGAACCAACCATTTATCACAGCAACACGAAACTTTGTGACAAGTTGGGTAAGACCCCCACCTAGCAAATGCACCCAAAACCCCCCATTACGTCAATTACGTCAACGGCCATGAGGGATTTTTTGATTAATTACGTCAAATACGTCACTGGCCATAAGGGGTTTTTAATAGTTCTGGATTAATGCTCTTTTATCAAATCACAAAAAATGTGATTGGATAACAAAACTGTGGGTGTTTGTGTATGTCCCTCAATATGCCCAAATATTGAGATGACCGATGTCATAGTACTGATGTCAGAATTACTGGGGAACGAATCAAAAGCTAACACATTTCAGCATAGTAGTTTTTGACGAATGACATTAAGTTTAATTCAAATTATGAATGTCACCTTGTCCTCAAAATAACGTCATCACGCAATTACATCACAACGTCATCATCACAACCACGCAATGACATCACAACGTCATCATCACAACCGCGTTAATTGTCCTTTAAAAAGAACTTCCATGTGAACAAAGTGTCATTTAATTCGAGAAACTTCCACTGAAAGACTTGCTTACACTGCCACTGATTCACTGCCACTGATTCACTGCCACTGACTGAAGGCCTGTCTGACGTGTGAAATGCTTCGCTGGACGCTACATCTGAAAGTAGAACCACATAGATCGTTCTATGCAGCTGTGGCGGTGGGGAACGAGGTGTACGCCTTTGGAACGGACGACAGAGGTCAGACTCAGGTTCTCGGCTTCAACACAGAGTCTCTGCGCTGGGTCAAGTTGACCCCAGAGACCCCTGGAAGAGGAGAACGTCCCCTTGAAGGTCCCTCCATGGGCCGGGGCGACACAGCTGTGCTGATTGAATATACTGTCTACATCTGGGGTAGCAACCTGCTTCATGCCTTTGATGTCGACGCCCACAGATGGTCCAAACCTGATGTTTCTGGGACTGTTCCAAAGGCCACTCAGCCTGTGTGTTGAGGAAGGTCATGTATATTCATGGAGGATTAACAACCCAGACTGGACTCACTAATGACATCTACAAGTTGGACACTATCACAATGGTCTGGACTTTAATTAACACCAGAGGAACTCCACCTCCTGATTCATGGTATCACTCTGCTACCATCATCGGGACAAAGATGTTTGTATTTGGAGGCTGGGTGGGTCAGTACCGCAACACCATCAGAGTGTTTGACACAGAGACAGAGCAATGGCTGAACACACCTTCTGCACGGATTGTTCCAGAAGGACGCAGGAGTCATTCAGCCTTTACCTACCTAGGGGTGTTGGTGGCTCAGGGGTAGAGTGCCTGGATGGGAACCGCAAGGTTGCCAGTTCGAACCCGGGCTCCCCCATAGTTACTGTCGAAGTGTCCTTGAGCAAGACACTGAACCCCTAATTGCTCCCGATGTGCTAGTTGGTGCCTTGCATGGTTTCCGCTGCCATCGGTGTATGAATGGGTGAATGTAATGCACAATCTCTGTAAAGCGCCTTGGATAAAGGCGCTATATAAATGCACCATTTACCATTTACCATTTACCATGGAGAGCTGTACATATTTGGTGGCAATTCACTGTACCAGTACCTCAATGATGTGTGGAGATTCAGTCCAGAGACCTTCTCCTGGAAGAAGGTTGAGCCCAAGGGGAAAGGACCGTCTCCGACGTATAGGATGAGCTGTTGCATGATGGGAGATCGTATCATCCTCTTTGGAGGAAGACTAACACCAGATGACCTGTATGTCTTAGACCTCAGTCCTAGCCTCAAGACATTATGTAAGCTAGCAGTTATTCACTACGGTCTGGATCAGTCTGGACTCCCACACAACATCAGGTGGGAACTGGCAGCCATGACTAGCAACCACATCTGATAAGAACTTATATACACCTAAGAAATTATATCCACATACAAATGTGTTTTTCTACTGGTTAACACATTCCCTCCCGTTACACCAGGCGGGATCGTGAGACCAGAGCCAGTCAAATGTGTGAAATACCAAAGTAGAAGAAGAGATCCTGGACAACCAGGAAGTTGTCCTGGTTGCTGAATGATGAATACAAATCTTACAATTGAAAAATAACGACATCCAAAAATGTATAGCTCTCTACAACTTCAATTTCTGTGCCCTTAATGAGTGTAGGAGCAGGACTGGGAGGAGTCCTTCTAAAGCTGATGATCATATATTTTGTTTTGGTCACATTTAACTGTAAGAATGACTTGTCAAACCAGGATATGAAGTCAATTTTCTTCAAGAAGGCGAACAATCACAGAGTCATCAGCAAATTTGACAATATGTCTGCTAGGGTGATTGCTACAAAATATACAGAATATACAGTAGTGAGGAGAGACAACAGCCGTGGGGAGAACCAGTAGAAGAGTGCAGAATAGAAGACAGGACCTCATTTACCCTCAACGCACTGAGACCTAACAGTTAAGAAGTCTATGATCCAGCCAACAAGGTTAAGATCCAGTTTAAAATAACTGATTAGCTTCTGGGCTAGAAGATGTGGCTGGATTGTGTTAAAGGCAGAGGAAAAACCGACAAACAACAGTCTTGTTTCTAAAGTGTAGTTGCTTATTTGGGCTTGTTTCTATTGTTTTGGGGGTCCCCAGTTCAAATAATAATGTTTTTATTTTATTTTTTCCTTTTTTTTTTTTTTTTTTTGAGGCGGCAGTTCAAATAGGATTATTTTCGGCAGACCCCAGTTAAAATATCCCCTTAACGATAACTGGGTCAAATTTGGCACATACCAGTTAATGACCAAATATAGGCGAGGTAGAAAAGGAAGGCTGTCAATGCCTATTGATGATATGCACACGGCTGCCATCTTGATGCCTATTGATGATATGTACACGGCTGCCATCTTGATGCCTATTGATGATATGCACACGGCTGCCATCTTGATGCCTATTGATGATATGCACACGGCTGCCATCTTGATGCCTATTGATGATATGCACACGGCTGCCATCTTGATGCATATTGATGATATGCACACGGCTGCCATC